>NC_067237.1:12382500-12682500 GCF_019924925.1 Ctenopharyngodon idella | reverse complement strand
CCACATCCACCTTCGGTAGGAGCAGGAATTCCATGGGTAGCACACCCTATTTCTGACTGTGATACCTGCACTCTATTGGGTGTTCTCACTAATGGAATTTTTAACAAAAGCACATGTCATGATGTGACTACTCCTCCAGCCTCACCATGTTGCATTCCAGGTTCAAGGTTCTGCAATTTGACGTCAACCACACCTGTTATGACAGACTTACTCTTACCAATGACATTTAATTGGTGTGTTGAATATCTATCCTCAGATTCTAAAGACTTGGGAAAAAAATTGGGACAGCAATTTCATCATCCACACGACAAAAGAATGAGGATGTGGAAGTATGTATTAGGCAGACTCGCTCATTATCTAAGCTATTTAATGTGAACCAATGGTGCAATGGTGTATCTCTATGATAATGTAAAGGTATGGGCGATACTGCCAGACTGATTGGATTAGCACCTATGCATTTGAATGACACTGTTATGTTGATTAGATCATGGCTGGGAAATGTAGGGAATGGGCTGATTCCTGCACTGCATTTGCATGCTTTGTTTAGATTGTCTCCACCTCTACTCTATGTATCCCTCCCCCTTGAATGTATATGAACTACCAAGTACACTGCCTCAGTTAGACTTGGATGACTACAGCGACGCACAGCGCGTTTCTCAATAAAGAGTAACTTCTGCTTGAAAGATATCCCAACGTCTCCTGGTCTCTGCTTCGACGAGGAAAAAGTTTCCTACATTACTTACAAGGCACTAAATGGTTTAACTTCTCAGTACTTGAGTGAGCTCTTAATGCATTATAGTCCTACACATCTATTGTGTTCTCAAAATTCTGGCCAGTTGATAATACTTAGATAACAAAATCAACTGCAAACGATAGATCCTTTTCCTATTTAGCACCCAAACTCTGGAACAATCTTCCTAGACTTGTTCAGGAAGCAGACACACTCAGTTTAAATCTAGACTAAAAACAAATCTCTTTAACCTGGCATACACATAACACATGATCACATTTCTATAATTCACATCCGTTAAAGAATTTTTAGACTGCATAAATTAGGTCAACCGAAACTGGGAACACTTCCCATAACAGCCAATGTACTTGTTACATCGTAATATTAGCATCTATGCTAATATTAGTCTCTCTGTTTATCTAAAGGTTACTGTAGTCAGCCTTATCCAGTCCGTATTCAGATCAGATGGTGGACCTGCACCTAGACAGGACCACAATGCAGCCCTGAATGTCAGCAGAGATCCTGTCAATTAGACAATTCCCTGTGAAGACCTCATCGAGACGACAGCCATCAGCACAGATCCTCAGCAAAGACCACAAGGACCAGACAAGTCCTCTGCACAGACCCATGACTTCATACTGGCGTGATGAAGCTGATCTTCAAGCCAAACGAACTGGATTAAATATTTGAATGCTACTGCTTCACAATCTGATTCTGACTTGTGATGCATCCTGAATCATAATCACACCATGTTCATTTGTTAGCCACAGGAGAACTGGCCCCCCGACTGAGCCTGGTTTCTCCCAAGGTTTTTTTCTCGATTCTGTTACCCAATGGAGTTTGGGGTCCTTGCCACTGTCACCTCTCGCTTGCTTAGTGGGGAATTTTATTATTCAACAGTATTATTTATTTGACCACACCAACACAATTGGATGACAACTGAACTGAGTTTGACAATGACATCACTGTTTTCTGAAGAACTGCTTTATTGATGAAACAAACTAATAACTAATGATTAATAACTGTTGATCTTTATAACAGAACTATATCAACACTGAACTAACTTCAGCTGAACAATGACACTATTTTCTTTTATAGCTGCTGTACAGCCGAAATGAACTCTGTTTGCATCATTGAATCATTATCCTGTTATCATTGTAAAGCTGCTTTGAAACAATCTGTATTGTATAAAGCACTATATAAATAAAGGTGACATGATTGTAAGCACTCTGCATGTTACATACAAATATAACTTCATACATCTGCACTTTTACTAACGTAATGTAGGTATACATATACAGGTGCTGGTCATATAATTAGAATATCATCAAAAAGTTCATTTTTTTATTATATATTATTTTTAAAAATGAAACTTTCATATATTCTAGATTCCCTATATGTAAAGTAAAACATTTCAAAAGTTTTTTTTTTTTTAAATTTTGATGATTAGAGCGTACAGCTCATGAAAGTCCAAAATCCAGTATTTCAAAATATTAGAATATTTCCTAAGATCAATCAAAAAATGGATTTGCAAAACAGAAAAGTTCAAGTTCTTTAAAGTATGTTCTTTTGTGCACTCAATACTTGATCGGCAGGACATATTACAGCAAATGACTTGCTCCTAGCACAAATTACTGCATCAGTGAAGTGTGGCATGGAAGTGATCAGCCTGTGGCACTGCTGAGGCACTATTGAGCCTTCAGATCATCTGCATATTGTTGGATCGACTGTTTCTCATCTTTCTCTTGAAAATATCCCATAGATTCAGGTCAGGCATATTGGCTGGCCAATAAAGCACAGTAATATCATGCTCAGCAAACCACTTGGAAGTGGTTTTTGCACTGTGGGCAGGTGCTAAAGTCCTGCTGGAAAAGGAAATCAGCATCTCCATAAAGCTTGTCAGCAGATGGAAGCATAAAGTGCTCCAAAATCTCCTGGAAGATGGCTGCATTGACTTTGCACTTGATAAAACACAATGGACCAACACCAGCAGACGTCACGGCCCCCCCAAATCATTATTGACTTCAGAAACTTCACACTAGACTTCAAGCAGCTTGGATTCTGTGCCTCTCCAGTCTTCCTTCATACTCTGGGACCATGATTTCAACATGAAATGCAAAATTTACTTTTATCTGAAAAGAGGACTTTCGACCACTGTTCACTGTCCAGTTCTTTTTCTCCTTAGCCCAGGTAAGATGCTTCTGACGTTGTCTCTGGTTCAGAAGTGGCTTGGTAGTCCTTTTCCTGAAGATGTCTGAGTGTGGTGACTCTTAATGCGCTGACTCCGGCTTCATTCTACTCATTGTGAAGTTCTCCCAAGTGTTTGAATTGGCTTTACTTGACAGTATTCTCAAGCTTGTGGTCATCCCTGTTGCTTGTGCACCTTTGCCTACCCAATTTCTTCCTTCCAGTCAACTTTGCATTTAATATGCTTTGATATACACTCTGTAAACAGCCACCCCATTCAGTAATGACCTTCTGTGACTTACTCTCTTTGTGGAGGGTGTCAATGATTGTCTCCTGGACCATTGCCAAGTCAGCAGTCTTCCCCATTAGTGTGGTTTCAAAGAACAAAAGATACCCGGAATTTATACTGTAGGGATGGTCATTTAATGAAACTCAAATGTAAATATTCTAATATTTTGAGATACTGGATTTTGGACTTTCATGAGCTGTACGCTCTAATCAACAAATTTAAAAAAAAAAAAAAAAAAACTTTTGAAATGTTTTACTTTACATGTAGGGAATCTAGAATATATGAAAGTTTCATTTTTTAAAATAATTTACAATAAAAAAATGAACTTTTTCACGATATTCTAATTATATGACCAGCACCTGTACATCTGCATTTCACATACAGGAAATATCTGATCTGAGTCATGCTTGGTGGCTCTAGTGCGTCATCGATGGTTATAATAGTGTTAGGGGTGGGGCCATGCTCGGGGGCTCCAGTGCGTCATCGAGCCACCATTTTAGTCCCGCCCAAAAAACCTGAACACAGAATTGCTGAAAAACTTTTTAACGGTCTAACTTCACAATTCAATACTACAGAGTTCACAGTCTTTGTAATGTGTTTCAGCAATAAATTTGTAACATTTATAATGTGTTTCACGAGTTTACACTTACAAATAAGTCAGATAAATAAATAGTATGCGTATTTGGCGTGCTGTCCGAGGAGAGGGCTCCGAGCTCAGCATTTGGCCCGAACCCAGAGTACTCCCCCCCGTATTCTGGTTTAAGAAGATAACCAGGCGAGTGTGAGACTTGGTTAGGAAGAAGACAAGGCGAGTGTGAGATTTGGTTAGGAGATTTGCGAGGAGACGGGGTGGTGGAGGGATGCTGAAAAACTGTCGAGAAACATGGGTGAGTCGACTGCATATTTATAATGTCCTCCACTTATGCTGATTGGGTAGACATGTTTATTTCTGATTGCTGACAGCTGGTTGGAATGACGTGATGATTAAAAGGATCATTTGAAAGCGCTCCTCCTGAATTTTGTTAATAAAACATCATTTAGAAACAATTCTCAGAATTGACTTTACAGGGACTTTAACTGATTTCTTGTTTGACCCCAACTTCATTCTTTTGTGTGACTAACTGAAGAATGAAAACTGATGCCGTCACCTGAAAACAGAAAAGTCCCATCCCATCTTGGTCGTGGGCATGCGGTTGAGGCTAAAGAGGACCCCACCTCCTGCATGAATTGTTTCATTCTGTCAGCTCATGCCAGGGAGGCTCGTTGGTGCTTCTTTTGTGACAAACATCAGGGCAGTCCTCCTCCTCTCCCCCTACCTAAGCATTGTAAGAAAGGCCTGGCTGCGACAGTGGCAGCTCTGGCCCAGCAGGTTGAGGGTCTGACAGCTAAAATTAATACAAATTCTGGCCCTTCAAATGTAAGTTTCAGTGCAGGCCCCTCCCACAGAGAGTTGGTCAGGCTCAGAGTTGGGCTCAGAGGAGGCCTTGTCAGTGGCAGTGTCAGGGGGGTCACTTAAAATCCACATGAGGCGCACAGAGCAGCACAGGTGCACAGATCAGCTCTTTGTATGTTTCAAGCCACAGCTTCTAGGCCAGCCATTGTATAAATCTAGGCTATCCCACTGGATTGTAGATACAATCCAGCAGGTTTATGGCGGGGCAGGCATACCTATCCCTGATAAGGTCCGGGCACATTCCAAAAGGGGTGTGGCCACTTCATGGGCCTTATTCAGGGGGGCATCTTTAGCAGAAGTCGGTGAATGTTGAATGGTTGAATGTTGAATGGTTGAATGCGACAGGTAGCTCTTTCGGTGACGCAGTGTTGGCTTGGCTTACGTTGTTTTGCTCCTCTTAGTTTATATTTATCCCAGGCTAGGGGGCTAAGATAGCTCCCATTACAGTTTATGTTGTTATGATCTTCTTTGCATCTGGCGAGTTGACCTGAGTTCCCCTTCATATTCTGGTAGTCAGCGGCTGGCTGGACCAGATTTATTGGTTCTTTCTTAATTTTGTATTTATTTGAAGGGGCTGTATATAGTTGTACAGTTGTATATAGTTCATTTGGTGAACCAGCAGGCTCTCCCTTGTAAGGAGGGCTACACAGTTATTATATTGAGCCTTTGTCCTCTTCGCGATGTGTCTTACAGACCATCCCATACATATGCAATATGTATCTGGGTGGAGAGATAGTCTCGATATGATAGAGAACAGTAGGTTACAGTGTAACCATGGTTCTCTGAATAAGAAACTATCACTCCACCAGATGGTCGCTCTGAGAAGTGTGTCATCAAATAGAGGAAGATGTGCGCACTCTCCGGGTTTACATAGACTATGCTGCATATTCAATAGGCTAGAGTGTCTTACCAAAGTGTCCACATCACATGCCACCTGTGGTGTCATAAATCCCATAACATATGCAGTATGTATCTGGGTGGAGAGATAATCTCTCATTCAGAGAACCGTGGTTACACTGTAACCTACTTTTCTCATTTTCAATATAGTGACCTGGCACTAACAAAACCAAGATCAAGGGTTTAATTCCCAGGCAACACACATAGAGGAAAAATGTCTACCTTGAATACATTGCAGTTACTTTGGATTAAAGTATCTGCCAAATGCATATATAAGTGAATCACACAATATGTTTGGTCTGTTTTTCCTAGAAGAAAAGATTATTGTAAATGTATATCAGCTAAAGATAATTTGATATCAATATTTAATATCAAATGCTTACGCTTCAAGAATATATATAACAGGCTTAAATACCAGGTGACCTCTTAGAGAAAATAAAATTTGGTACTGTCATATGTAACAGCTGAATTAATAATAATTGTATTATTATATTATAATAATTATTATTATTATATTAATAATAATATATATATATATTTTTTGTCTATAACGACCAGTACAATATAATGTAAAACAAAATGTTTTTAATATATAAATATATTAATTATGTTAAATATGGAAGTAATGTTCTACTCCATACCTATGTAGGATTGACAGTGACTACCAAACCAGTCCAACATTGCCCTCTGTGTGTTAATACACTTCTCTGCTGTTTAGACCTGCAATTTGTTAATCCAACTTTAGTATGATTAAGAATGCATCTAGTCTGCCAGACTATGAAGGCCCTTTGGTAGTATGGCCCTTATTATAAAGTTTCAAGTAAAATTTAGAGAGTTGGAATAGATCCAGGTTTGTTGCTGCCAGTGTCGTTTCATATTAAAATTGAAAATGCCAAAATTAAACAAAAAAGTGCTGAGAAAGTATATCATAATAGGGATAGAACCTCATCCACTTTTAGGGAGGCTGCTGAAATGTATCAGTGTCAGTGACTAGCTTTAAAAAAAATCCATTATCCATATGTTTGTCAAAATAAAATCTAGCTCTTTCTAACTTGTATAACATGATGTGCCTTGTACTATCTTTTTTTCTATATTCAGTGTAGCAAATAAATAGGTAATAAGGTAGATTAAATAATAAAACAATTTCAGTCTCTTGCAAAGCGGTGTCTTTAGTTTCAGCCCTAAATTTATGTAAAAGTGTTGTTGAAGTGCCTTCAGAAATATTTATATATTCTGAGATTGCTGTGAGTGCAATCTTTTTGAAACAAGTGAAACAATGAGCGAGAGATGAAAAAAAGCAAGCTGTGTTTATGGACGTGAGCGGTTCCTGCTCAGGCTCAGGTCAGACGCTGAGCTTGGTGCAGTGGCAACAGACATTTTTCTTTGTCAGGCTCACAGGAGTTGGTATAAAGAAGCCAGCTGTCAGGCCTCATGGAACCTGGCCTCTAATTAAAACAGTGGAAAATTAGATAACTCCACAAATTCATCACTGCTGCCGCTGGCAGTTAGGACTGTGCTCTGGGGGCTGCCACCCACCTTTTGTTTACATCAGGGAGATTTGGCTTCACAGCGCTGTGTTTTTAGAAGTTTTTCACTCTAATTTTTCTAATGGGCTACAAGAGCTTTCTCCTGCATCTCATGTCTCTCATGATGGAGCTGATGGAGGTAAGCCCAATAACCTCCACCTCCCCTAATCCATTTTACACACGTCTGCCTTGTTACACCCTCATTTATTAGATGCTAATGAAGGTTCTGAGTGCTGTGATGTCATGTGTTGGCAAACAGAGAGAACATGTCCACTCACTCCCCACTCATTTTCCCACTCATTGAGAGCTATATGGTCTATATGTCCAACAGGTACTGCAGCACAGAATCCAGGTCTTTGGAAAATGTTTCCAGAACCCAGTTGTTTAAATCGCTCACAGTTTTCAAAGGATTCTGGGAAGGTCTGATTGGTCAACCCTGTGCTCTTGAACTCTGGTCTGGAGTGTAGCCACTGCCCACTAGAACAATCCAGCCTATTTTGTCAGCTGCCATTGACATGACAAGAAAAGAGATGTGAAATAAAAAGTATAAATGAATTGGAAGGAATAAGTCTGAGTGTTTTGTTTTCCACCCTGCATGCTTGACTTTGTAAATAAACATATTCACTCTAGAAACTGAGCTATAATGTTTAAAGGCTAAAGGTGAAGGCATCATTTGACTGCACTTCCAAATATTGTATTCCTGCTTGTCTGGACATATATTAGGTGTGTATTGTGCATTTGATTATCTTTCAAAAGATTTGCTTTTAGAAACAGAGCTTTCCTAATGTCCAACAAACATTCATAATGCTACACAGGCTGCCATTTAGTCAACAGCATATTATGGGGGTAGAATTGTAGCAAAATTCCAAATAAATAGATTATGATCCACAAATAAATGTAAAGATATTCACAAAAATAATCATATGCACAAATGCATAGAATGAGATCCACAAATATATGTTAGAAGTTTCACAAAAATTAATTGAATTCACAAATAAATAAAATGAGATTTGCTAATAAAAAACATATTCACAAATATGTTTATATGTCACCAGCACAACTCTGTCTGCATTTATTTGTGAATCACCACCTGTACATTTGTGAATTGCGTTCTGTGCATTTGTGGATCGCTGCACGTATTTGTGGATCTCTTCCTGCGCATTTGTGAATCACCTCATGCATTTGTGGATTCTGAAACAATTCTAGCGTCACGACTGCAGACAAATCCACAAATAGGTCGACTCCACTCACCGACTACTCAAGCCAATCAGATAACGGCCACGTTGCGCTGACCAATCGCAGCACACTCTCGCTACAACCAATCACGTTTTGCTTTACAGAGAGCACTGTTTCTCTGGCATTTTTAAATGGCGCATAAAATATAATAGTTTGGCTTGGCTTGACACACAGTCTAATGGTCTAACGAAATATAAATTTTAAACCTCTTTTTACTGTACCATTGTTTAAGAACCCTCTACTTCCTTTCTAAGCCAATGCAGGACGAGACCGCCCCCAATTGTAAAGCAAAACGTGATTGGTTGTAGCGAAAGTGTGCTGTGATTGGTCAGTGCAACGTGGCCATTATCTGATTGGCTTGAGTAGTCGGTGGGTGGAGTTGACCTATTTGTGGATTTGTCTGCAGTCGTGACGCTAGAATTGTTTCAGAATCCACAAATGGTGGAGGTGATCCACAAATGCGCAGGAAGAGATCCACAAATGTGTGAGGTGATTCACAAATGCGCAGAAAGCAATTCACAAATGTACAGGTGGTGATTCACAAATAAATTCAGGCAGAGTTGTGCTTGTGACATAAAAACATATTTGTGAATATGTTTTTTATTAGCAAATCTCATTTTATTTATTTGTGAATTCTATTAATTTTTGTGAAACTCCTAACATATATTTGTGGATCTCATTCTATTCATTTGTGCATACGATTATTGTTTGTGAATATCTTTACATTTATTTGGAATTTAGCTACAAATCTACCTCCATAGCATATTGTTCCAACCCTGTATAAATTTATTTTTTATGAAACACAAAGAGATAAGGTGTATGGTAAATTGTCTGTGTTTCTGTACATACAAGGAAATTTAATAATTTATAGGCAAGCTCTAACAAAAAAAAAAAAAAAAAAAAAAATGCACCATAAATATATCTTTATAGTAGTCCTTATGATTCATGTCTTCTGAGTCAAACAATAGCTTTTGCTGTTCACAGATCTTTTTTTCTCTCTGCTGGAACTCTCTAAACTTATCTGTGGTTGAAATTTGCAAACGTGTTGTGTTCTGATTAGTCACGTGACAGGCAAGAACCATATGGCATTTGCCGTGAGTGATGTCAAACCTAGTGCGACACATCTAAAGGCGCCATTGAATTTGAGGGCTGCGGCAGAGCAGAAGAGTAGAAAAAAATAAGACTAAAATGTGTCGTACTGGCCTCATTGTTAATACGTATTAATAGTAACTTTCAAAGACACAAAACGTACATTGTTGTACGTTTGGATAGGTGCTGAAATATAAAATATGGACGTATTGGCAGCATTTAAACATAGCATTATTACGTTTTTACAGTGGTACCAAAAGTAGTTCAAATGATGATGAGTTGCAGTCGCAGTCCTCTCTGGCGGTAATAATTTTTTAATGGGGTATAGAGCAGAATTTAAGTTATTAATCCATGAAAATATGAATCCGGCTTCTCTCCCATGAAGATGCACACTCATTTCAAATGGCAATCTACTGAAACACAGCATGTCAAGCAGGTGAGAGCCTGTAAACAATGTCATAACGCTTCTCGAGGGCGCAACTTTCAAATTGGAATCATAACGAGCGTGGGCTTTGTCCGTGACAGTCGCTGCTGAGAATAAAGATGAAGATCGCCAGATAAAGGGCTGAATTTGGATCTGTTCCTTGCAAACATATGGATTCTAAAGATTTGGAGAACAGCAAACAAATAAAATTGGTGTGGTTTGTGAATTTATGTTGTTTTGGTGTATCTTATGGTTGCATTGTCAGTCGCTGTGTAAAAGAAAACACATCTTGTGTCTCAGCAAATAAACTAAATATTACAAAATGGCTAAACAATTACAGAAATGTTATTCATTTTAAGGTTTTAAAGTTTAGTCTTGTTTAACATTATGTAATCCTTCTAAACGAGTTTGCAGCACAAGTCACGAACAAAAATGTTATTTCATATTAAGCAGATGAGTAAACTCACACTGCAATAAATGCGACTAAAATCATGTATTGATATGACAGTTGAATACAACAGAACTTAGACATTCAACACATTTTTTATTCAGAAAGAAAATAATGAGATCTAAATGACATAAGGGGGTAAATGATGACAGAATATCATTAAATAATAATCCCTTTCAGAGTTTCTGTCCATCAAACCCGTCCCATACACAGCAGTGCTTATGGCCTACATTGAGACTTCATGTGGGGTCTGACCTGGTGGTCTTTCTCCCCTCCAAAGGGAGGCAACTCCATGTAAACACAATCCACCTCCCTCATCCATCCAACTGCCTGCCTAGGCTGAACGACAGCGCCCAATGAGGACATAAGCTCAAGTGGACAGTCATTGATGTTTGTAATCACTCTCTCTCTGGGTTGAATGCCTTTTAAGAGAATCCCACTCTAACCCTGTAAAGTGACTCTAACTGTTTGTTACTATTAGCTGGTTTTCCATAGTCATTGTGATTAAACAGACATCCCACAGCAAGGCTGACTTGGCTTGTGGCTCAATTCACTCTGACAATCAGAATGATTTAGAATAAAGCTGTAAGCCACCCTGGACCATGCGTTACACTGATATTACCACAGGGAAGAGGAATAACCAACAGAGTGCCTAAACTCCCTTGTAACAACTGTGTAACATTTTGAGTGGTTTCATAAATTGGCAGTCACAATAATATGATGAAAGACACTAATGTTCAATACAATTTAATAATTATAATAATATTTATCAATTTAGCTGGAATATTTTCTTTAAATTCAAATACACTGGTGTAAACTGTTGAAAATGTTTATAAATTTAAATACATTGATACTAAATACATTCATGTTTTGCTAAAATATACTAAGTATAAGTATTTTAAGTATTATGTAGGCCTACTTGTTAATAGATTAGACGAATAAAGGAGAATCTGCTGATTCAGATGATGTATGATTTATAACTAATAACACTAAAGACTAGGAACTCATCAGGGCAGATGGGCAGGGTTGTAACATAGCTTTCCCCATTTACTTACTGGACAGACAAAGACTGAGCAAAATAGGATTTTAACATGCACGTACACACCATAGACTGTAAAAAAAGATGGACAACACACCTTCACTCTCAAAATTTTGTGCTGTAAAAGAAAATTTTAAACTTTTTTTTGTTTCAAGTTTCAAGTTGTGTTTACATGCATCAAAAATAAAATATTTAATCAGAAAAAAATTCTATCTGCGTGTACATTAATAATTAATAAATACATGATTCACATGTGTTCACTTTACATTAACGTTCACTTTCACAGGTTATTAATGTTTTATAACTCATGAATAAATGGTTCACATGTGTTCACTTTACATTAAGGTTCACTTTCACAAGTTATTAATGTTTATAACACATGAATAAATGATTCACAAGTGTCCACCCTACATTAAGGTTCGCAGGTAACTAATACTGGAATTAAATTTTTCATTATTAATATCTCATCAAGTTATGGATGTGCTCTTATGTTTTATTTTCAAAATAAAGTTTGAATTTCATCTTGATACACAAGAAATCAGTTTTTATACACTGCTGTGGATAGGCATCATGACCTTTTTGCAGAGTATCATGGGTAAGACTTCTGGTGAGCAACATAGTAAGAAAAGTGGCAGTCATGAGATATTCATAAGAAAACCACAAATACAACACCCTTCAGTCTAATTATGATAGTCATTTTTTTCTGCATCATGAAATAAATCAAGAATCTGGTTTTGAGTTAAATAAGTGTGAATAAATACATTTATTAAGCATTTATAACATGTGGGTTAAAAATGGCTCACTATTTGGCAGGTATTGCGTTATAGTCGCCCTTTTTATTCATGCAGTTATAACTGCTTATCAATGATTTATAATCCTTTTTTTAACGTACTTATTACATATTAACAAACAACTTTTAAAACCCTTTAAGTGTTACCTTAATATTATTACAAAATATTAATATTAATATTTAAGACCATAAATAACTACATTTGTGGTGTCCTCGTTTGAGGCTAATCCAAAATCACTACAATGCTAAGGACTGCTTACCAAGGAGGCACAACAGGAGAAAATGACATGACTCACTGTGTTTGTTGACTGATTCCAGCTTACCACAGTTGTTTGATGGACTCGTAGAAAAAGGAGCGCGTGAGAGAAAAAAAGATGGTAAGCACAGATGACAAGTTAACAGGTTAGCGAAATGCTAACGCATTGTGCTAGCGATAACGATTTAGATTAAAATCTAGCTATGTCAGATTTATGTGATGTAAGTCAAGTCACCTTTATTTATATAGCGCTTTTTACAATCCAGATTGTTTCAAAGCAGCTTTACAGTGACAGCAGGAAATAATTTTGACTGTATAACAGCTCTAAAAGAAAATAGTGTCATTGTCTAGCTTAAGTTAGTTCAGTATTGATTTATTTCCATTGTAAAAATCATTAGTTATTAATTTAGTTCATATACAGCAGCTTTGGAGAAAACAGTGATGTCATTGTCCAGCTCAGTTCAGTTTGCATACAGTGGTGTCAGTGCAGGCAGATCAGTAATATTGTTTAATATTTGGTATCCCGGCTAAGCAAGCCAGAGGTGACAGTGGCAAGGAACCCAAACTCCAACAGAACGGAGAAAAAAAACCTTGGGACAATACCAGACAACATTAGACAATATCAGATATATGATGATGAGTAAGTTATATTTAACAATATAAACAACAAGGAATGATAGTAAATAAAGCTCAAAACAAAGCTATAAGGAGCTACAAACACTAAAACCACTCAGCAGCAAGGCAGACAGGAGCATCAGGAGCCTCTCAGAGTCAAAGCTTCGGCATAACAACCCTCCATAGAACTTGCACCAGTTACCTAATGTGGAGTTCTCAGAATGATGACTTTCTAAATTCACAGAAAACCTAACAACACTTCCCTAAGTTTGGTTCCACCAGGGAGGCTCACAGAGATCCATACAACCCATTGTAGCCACTGAGCTCTAAGAATGGAGGCCTCAGCAAGACAACTCTCTAAAGCGAGAGGAGACCTAGCTACATTCTATGCCAAGGACTGCTTAAGAAGGAGGCTGAAAAGGAGCCTGACAACTCAATACTGATATCCAGGTGGAGCTCTGGGGGCAGAGGCCTCAGCAAGACAACTCTCTAAAGCGAGAGGAGACCTAGCGATGCCTACCTTGAAGACAGTTAACAGGGGAGGATCAAAAAGAGCCTACAACCCAGTCCACTGCCTTCAACTGCTGAAGTCAGAACAAGCTCATTACAGGGAGCAAAAGACCTTGACCATAACCAAGAAGGTTCTACTCCATGCTCATCCTAAATGACCAATGGGAGCTACCAGCTAAGGCTAGCTACAATCATTGTAAAACCTGTAATATGATTTGGTCTCTAGGCTCCAGCACTCAGAGGTTTTGTGCAACAGGAGGGGTTTGCCCAAGGTGAACCGACCAAAAAAGTATAACGGTGCTAGGCAAAATTGCTAGCCGCTCCATTATAAATGCTCTAAACTGAAACTTCAGCAACAAACCGAGCTCTCTCATAGGAGTTGGGAATCCTACTATTAAGGGTTCCACTTACACTAAACCATGAAAACATTGCTATCAAGGGGAGCCAGCTAAGTGCTCTTTAGTCAAACCCGAGGAAAAAAAAAAAAAAAAAAGAGCTCTCTAGTCTCCAACACTCACAAAGGTGCCTACAACTAGGAAGGGTTCACAACTAGGGCAAAAACCGCTTCCCGTCGGGTTCCAGAGATCGCCACCACAGAGCCTTGCTATTTTGCGGGCCAGCAGAGGAGGCAGATCTAAAAATTAGGGCTGTCCATTTAAAGCATTAATTCGATTAATTAATTATGGTGAAAAATAATGCATTAAAATTATTAATGCATTTAACACACTTGCCCCGCCCCAGACATACGTAGGTCATCTGATATTTCATACGGTTGATTGATGACAAAAATGATGGAGGGCAACAACTTACTGCGTGATGAAGCCTATAGAATGTAGTTAGAATGTCAGTAAAATTCAAGATATGATTACAAGATTACATCATATGATATAGTTCAGCTATATCACACAAGCAACGAGTGCTGCACGAGTGCAAATGTGATACTGATTTTATAAATAAGTGAATATTGTGTTATTTTAGACAATATTTTTTTTAATATGTTTTGCTCAATTTTGCAAAGGAATACAAAGCAGAACTGTTTACACAGCGGTGTTTCATTTCTGAATCTGACTTTTGAACGTATCGGGTGAAACATTAGGCTTATTGGAAGCCGTGCTGCACAGACCGATACCGACCGGTCACTGAATGAATCAGCTGTTTGAACAGAATGAATGAATGACTGAATGACTCAGTGATTTAATCAGTAAGGGGCTGTTTACACGACAGTTTTCAACTAAAAACAGAAAACTTTTTATGCATTTTGACCATTCATTTACATGACAACAGTGTTTTGGTGGCCTGAAAACACAAACTTTTGAAAACAGTTTTCAAAGTGCAAGTTTTTGAAAACGCTACCATTGTCATCTCCGTGTAAACTGCAAAAAACGCAAATCTGTGAAAACGGTGATGTCATGCACATGTGTATTATGTGTTTAGTCTATGAACCTTATTTTTCAAAGTTTTCTGTGAATGTGCTAGACTTCCGATTTATTAGCCAATATAGCGAGAAGAGTGGATAACGAGAAGAATATCAAAATGCAGTAAACTGTAAAATTAAGGTGTATAGGCATGCGCGTTTGGTGCAAGAGCCCTGTAAAAGAATGTGTGTGCGCATGCACAAACGCGAATGTAGTCTTTCTTTACAAAGTGACATCGCCAACTACTTGTTTGGCATGTGTAATACAGCGCTTTTAGTCATTTTTGCAGATCCGTGTGAACAGGGATAGTTTTGATAATGTTGTCATCTGTACAAAGAAAAAACTTTTCCTGTTTTTAGTACATCGTTGTCGTGTAAACGTACCCTAAGACATTTACCGCCACCTAGTGGCAGTTTTAGTTTCTTATTTATAGTATCATTTCATTAAAGAAATAATTTCATATTTCCATACTAATAATAATAATTAACATTAAAGGTATAGTTCAGAGTATGAGGTATAGTGTATGTGTAATAAATTCTATGTTGAATCAAATAAAATATTTCTTGCTGAAGCAACTTTTTGTAATGTCTATTTGATGCTTTACACAACAATGACTTTATCTCTTGGGAGTAATTTGTCAGCCAAATTCGATGTGTGATTAATTTGTAATTAATTAGATAAAATATTTTGATCGCTTCACAGCCCTACTAAAAACACATGCCTTCATACTCTCTGCATCTAATCCCATAGAATTAGGCCTCGCACATTAGTAATAGCAGATCAAATAGGGAAAGAATCTCATAAGACTCTCCCTTTGCTTCACCCACCTCTGTGTTACATGTGCACTCTGTTTTGGACTTGTTTTGGACTTGTGTTGTTCCATTTCCCGCCACTAGTTAATCACCATGGTTACTGAGCACTCCAATCATCACATTCAGCTGTGTCCAATCACCCCCTTGTGTTCCTGTGTATATAAGCCCTGTGTTTCCTGTCTAGTATTGTCCGGTATCGTTCTTGTATAGTGTGGTTGTCTCCTTGTTGAACCTGTATGTGGATTACCTTTCCTGTGGATTTATTAAAGATTGTTATACTTCTATCCTCCTCGTCGTGCGCGCTTGCTTACCAGTTGTAACAGAATACCGGACCGAAACAGTTAAACAGATTGCGGCGTGTTTTTTGTTTTCCGTGTCAGTGTTTATCGTGTTTCACTTTTCGTTCCCGTCACAATGTACACACCCGCATTTCTGTTAATCTGCCTTGAGCAGAAGGACCGCTCCCTTGAGGCACATGTGGACGATTTTTTGTCCCTAGCACCAGCTACACATTTCCCGGACAGCAGCCTTTGCAACTTTCTGTTTGCCGGCCTCAACACCGCCACCAAAGCGCAGCTGTCCGGGGAAGGGCCTCGAGGGAGCTTCCCTGAATACGTGGAGTGGGTGCTGGCGTCATGTGGATCGTCTATGACCGTGGGATTCTGCGACAACGACGCCAGTCCCACTCCAGTGCCCAGCCAGGAACCTCCAGACGGCGTGGAAAGTCAGCGCGACGCCACCGAAGACAGAAAGCCCGCCTCCACTGCGATGCAAGAGCCAGCGATGAGTGGAACAACTGAGCATAACATCGCCGCGGAGCCGGAGCATAGCGTGTCTGACCAGGTGTGTGAGTTCGCTGCAACATCCATCGCCGAGGGAGGCAGTGAGGAAGACGAGGGTTTGGAATGGAGCCCCGCCCACACTCCCGCCACTGAAAGTGAGTTCCAGGCATGCACTAATGACTGTTGTTTTGAGTTTGGAGAAGATTCCCTACCTCCTTTAATTCCTTCTGAGACTGTCTGTTCTATTTTGGATGAACTGGTCCCGCCCAGCCTCCCTCTCCCACCTCCTCTCCAAACCCCTATTCAAGATTTTTTATTTTCCAGTCCCTCTGTTCACCAGCCCTTTCTCCAGCCCTCTACCATGCCTTCTACCCAGCCCTTGCTGTCTCCCATCACTCCCTCAGCTCTACACCAGCCTCCTCTCAGTGGCGTGGCTACATCTGGGGCCTGCTGTGAGCCAGCTTCAGGCGATGAAGATCCTGCGGCTCCGCCTCCGGCCTCAGATCCCATTGTAACACCTCGGCTCATCGTCCTGACTCCTCTGCCGCTGCTCCTTCCACCCTCGTCTACAGCAGAGACCATCGAGCGTTCGGCTCCACTGGACTCCCTCGGACCCTCGACTCCGCCTGGGTCAGACATCGCAATTACATCGCCACGGACTTACGGGTCGTTCGAGGCTCTCCGACCCTCCACCCCTACGGCTCCGATTGACTCCGCCTTCCCTCAGACTACGCCTCGGCCCTCAGTCGTTCCAGCTCCACCTCAGCCCTCCGGTACCCTGCTTCCGCCTCGAGGGGCCGTCGCTGCCACTCCGTCGCGGACTCCAAGACCATCGGCATCACTCCGCTCCTTCGGCTCTCTGTCTTCGCCCAAGGCTCCACCTCCATCAGCTGCGCTGCTTCCACGCCTCCCCAAGGTTGTTTGGAGAGTTTCACCACCTCGGCTCCTCCCTCCAGCAACGCCGCCGTGGGTCGCCGTCCTGGCTGTGGCCTGGAGCATCACCTCGACTCCCCTGCTCAAGGCTACTCACTGGATTTCACCACCATCTGCACCTCCCTGGATTTCTCCATCACCTGCACCACCCTGGAATCCTGCACTCCGCCTCCTCCCGGTTAGCCGTCCGCCTCCTGAGCCGCCTCCTACACCATCTTCAGCATCCCATCTGCATCTTCCCCTCTCCACGGCGCGAGGACGCGCCTTTCCGGGAGAGGGCGATATGTTACATGTGCACTCTGTTTTGGACTTGTTTTGGACTTGTGTTGTTCCATTTCCCGCCACTAGTTAATCACCATGGTTACTGAGCACTCCAATCATCACATTCAGCTGTGTCCAATCACCCCCTTGTGTTCCTGTGTATATAAGCCCTGTGTTTCCTGTCTAGTATTGTCCGGTATCGTTCTTGTATGGTGTGGTTGTCTCCCTGTTGAACCTGTATGTGGATTACCTTTCCTGTGGATTTATTAAAGATTGTTATACTTCTATCCTCCTCGTCGTGCGCGCTTGCTTACAGCCACCAGTTGTAACACTCTGTGATTGAATCCATCTGCTGCTATGCTGGCTGCGGGACCTGAGCCGTAGAGTGCAGGCACTCTATTCTCAAACCCTAAAGAGAGACTAAACTTTTAAACAGGCATTATATGGAGGTAAGAGGAAAAGATAATGCCATCGAAACTTTTCTGAAGACAGTCAGTTCACTTTATACAGACATCTATATAAACCCCCACCCCCAATTCAATATTTATATTTTTCTTCCAATATTGCGGGCATCATGAACAGTGAGATTGCTGTGCCTGATATTTTTCTCTGCTGGCACGTCTCTGTTCTCCTCTTTGTGTCCGTATTCAGTGTTTTCTATCTCTGGCCTGTGTTAACATTCCATGTATAGACTTCGTAATATTTCCACACAAATTACATTTCGGGAAATTATTGCAATACAGTTTGTGCGCAAGTCCGGAACAGAGATCGGCCAAAATAAAATGAAAAACCGTGTGATGGGGGTGGTCATAAAATGAACCTATCACACATTACAGAACTGTACACAGTTAACACATCATTATTACAACCAAAATAAATGTTTTATTTACCTCTTAAATAAAGAGTGTGGCTTGCTGGAATTTTTTAAAGCACTTAGTTCACAACACTAGAACAAAAATTATTCCCATCGTACATATGTTAGATTTGTTCCCCGCACAGCAGCCACAGTCCTTAGCTCTCCAGTGTTTGTACTGTTTTTGTTAGGTCGCAACGCAGAATCAACGGGGAAATCGCGCGGCGGCGGGACGTGCTTTTACATCAACGAAAGGTGGTGTTCAGATGTAACTGTGTTAAAGAAGATGTGCTGTCCCGATCTTGAAACACTTCATTAACTGCAAACCATTCTATTCGCCGCGGGAGTTTTGCTCGTTCATTCTGGTGAGTGTCTACATTCCTCCGCAAGCGCATGTGAGCTCGGCTTTACAGATACTCGCTGATATGATCACAGAGAGTGAGCAACAACACCCAGACTCTGTTTTAATCATTCTCGGGGACTTTAATAAAGCGATTCTCTCACGTGAACTTCCAAAATACAGACAGCATGTTACTTGTCCCACCTGAGACAATAATACACTGGATCACTGTTACACAGCAATAAAGGATGCATATCACTCTGTCCCACGGGCAGCTTTGGGGCTCTCTGATCACTGTTTAGTTCATCTCATACCGACCTACAGACAGAAACTGAAATCAGCTAAACCTGTAGCAAAGACTGTAAAGAGATGGACCACCGAAACAAAGCAAAAAGTTTCGAATGGACTGATTGGAGTGTTTTTGAAGCTGCTGCCACTGATCTGGATGAGCTCACAGAGACTGTTACATCATATATCAGTTTCTGTGAGGATTTGTGCATTCATACAAAGACTCATTTAACTTACAACAACGACAAACCGTGGTTCACTGCAAAACTCAGCCAGCTCCGTCAGGCCAAAGAAGATGCTCGCAGAGTCTTGTACAAACAGACCAAATACACATTGGAAAAGGAGATCAGAGTGGCAAAGAGGAATTATTCTGATAAGCTTCGGAATCAGTTCTCTTCTAATGACACGGCTTCAGTGTGGAAAGGTCTGAAAGTCATCACCAATTACAAGACACCATCCCCCAGCTCTGTGAAGAATCAACAACTGGCAGACGATCTGAACGAGTTTTATTGCAGGTTTGAAAAAACATCATTCACACCTCCTGTAACCCCCGTCTCCCTCACACCTGCAGTTCATTTCAGTGAAGATGACATGCGCCAGGTCTTCAGAAAGAACAAGAGAAGAAAGGCACCAGCCCCAGACAGCGTTTCACCAGCCTGTCTGAAAACCTGCGCTGACCAGCTGGCCCCCATCTTCACACAGATCTTCAACAGATCACTGGAGCTGTATAAAGTCATCCCCATCCACCATCATCCCCATCCCAAAGAAATCCAAAATTATGGACTTAATGACTACAGACCTGTGGCTCTAACGTCTGTGGCCATGAAATCATTTGAAAGACTGGTTTTGGCTCATCTGAAGGACATCACAGGACCCTTACTGGACCCCCTGCAGTTTGCTTACCAAGCAAACAGGTCTGTGAATGATGCAGTCAATATGGGACTGCATTATGTTCTGCAGCATCTGGACAGACCAGGGACTTATGTGAGGATCCTGTTTGTGGACTTCAGCTCTGCTTTTAACACCATCATCCCATCACTCCTCCAGCCCAAATTAACTCAGCTCTCCGTGCCCACCTCTGTCTGTCAGTGGATCACCAGCTTCCTGACAGACAGGCAGCAGCTAGTGAGGCTGGGAGAATTCTCATCAAGCAACCGCACCATCAGCACCGGCGCCTCTCAGGCTGTGTTCTCTCCCCACTGCTCTTCTCCCTGTACACCAATGACTGCATCTGTAAAGATCCCTCTGTCAAGCTCCTGAAGTTTGCAGATGACACCAAACTGATCGGCCTCATCCAGGATGGTGACGAGTCTGCTTACAGACTGGAGGTTGAACAGCTGGCTGTCTGGTGCAGTCTTAACAACCTGGAGCTCAACACGCTCAAGACAGTGGAGATGAACGTGGACTTCAGGAGAAACCCCCCTGCTCTCCCCCCACTCACCATCATAAACAGCACTGTGACTGCAGTGGAGTCATTCAGGTTCCTGGGCACCACAATCTCCCAGGACCTGAAGTGGGACAACCACATTGAGTCTATTGTGAAAAAGGCCCAGCAGAGGTTGTACTTCCTTCGCCAGCTGAGGAAGTTCAACCTACCACAGGAGCTGCTGAAACAGTTTTACTCTGCCATCATTGAATCCATCCTCTGCACTTCTATATCTGTCTGGTTCAGCTCAGCTACCAAATCTGACCTCAGAAGACAACAGAGGGTAGTCTGGTCTGCTGAGCGAATCATTGGTACAACCCTCCCCACTCTCCAAGAACTGTACTTATCCAGAGTGAGAAAAAGGGCAAAGAAAATCACTTTGGACCCCTCACATCCAGCACACTCCCTCCTTGAACAGTTGCCATCTGGTCGATGCTACAGAGCTCTGACCACCAGAACAACCAGACACAGGAACAGTTTCTTCCCTCAGGCAATCCATCTCATGAACACTTGACAAACACGGAACACACAACACTATTATACATTATTTACTTAAAACACATACTTATTTATATTTCAAATTTGCACACATCATAACTGTACATACAAATTGTCTATATTATATATTGTTTTTCGCTTTTTTTTGCACTTGTCTATCTTGTATATTTGTATATTATTCTTTTTATCTGTCTTGTCTTGTCGCTGTCACTCTGTTGCACTGTGGAGCTTCTGTCACTAAAACAAATTCCTAGTATGTGTAAACATACCTGGCAATAAAGCTCTTTCTGATTCTGATTCTGATATCAAAACACTATATCAGGGAATTCAGAAATCATAATAAATATGTACATAATCACCACATTGGCCAACAATCAAATAAACGTGTCAAAGAAAATTCTCATCAAACAATATTTGTGAGTATATTAACAAAATATTCATCAATTTTCAAACATTTGAAACATTTCGTGTTTTAAAGTCCACAGCGTAAATAATAAAGTGATTAGTCCAACTCACACAACATAAAAGCAATGACTCAATGCATTAAGCACTTCTAACAGTTCATGAATTAAAGGATTAGTTCACTTTCAAATGAAAATTAGCCCAAGCTTTACTCACCCTCAAGCTATCCAAGGTGTATTTGACTTTCTTCTTTCTGATGAACACAATCGGAGAAATATTAATAAATATCCTGACACATCCGAGCTTTATAATGGCAGTGAACGTGACCAACAAGTGTGAGCTGAAGAAAGTGCTTCCATCCACATCCATCCATCATAAACGTGTTCTCCACATGGCTCCAGGAAGAGTGAACTGTTTCAGTCCTACCTGGAGTCAGACGCACAGTATCTTGGCTTTGTGTTTCACAGTCCGCACAAGAAAAGAGGAAACTCACTCAGAGTGCTGCAATGTTCAGCTCCCGTCAAGCGTCTTTCAGGAATAGTAACAATGATAATCCCGACACTCTTTCAGAGTTCAGCCAGCGAAATTCTCAGAAACACAGCAACCTTCAATCAGGTTTGTCGTTTTCGGCAGTGTTGAATTGGAAACTCATAAGAATGTCTAATATTCAGCTTACGCACAGCCCAAACACAGCTGATGAATGAGTCTTTCAGGAATAGCGACAGCGATAATCCCGACATTCTTCCGCATTGCAGCCAGCAAAGCACTCAGAACGGACTGCCTACTCATTCGCATAAAACAATACATTGATTTAAATTTTGCAAGACACTTTTTGTTTAGAAAGACAGTATGCGTGGAGGTGTAAATAATAGGGTGCAACAGCTGACATCAGCTGATTGGTCAAATTCTAAACCCACCTATATCAGCTGATATGATTGCTAGGCACTCAATTGGCAACTCTGAAACAGGGCGCATTACTTAAACACAGCTTCAGTCTGCCTGCTTTGCAATCCACCTCCTTAAACTTGTGTTTAACTTAATCATTGTCATTCTGTTCTCATTTATGCATGCTCTGTCCTCAATTGGGGGATTTGCGCTGCTTTCCCAGTTTAAAAAAAATGGGAGGTTGTCCCCAGAAGCTGCTGCTGTTCCCTGTCTTAGCTTTTCATGGAGCTCATGAAAAGGACAGGGAATTTAGAACAGAGCCATACCGCCAAATGAAACTTTAGCAAAATAAGCCAATAGAAGTTGACTAAAAAGTTTGTCTATGGTATTTTTGACTGGTGGTCCTGGCTGAAATAAGGTTATAACACCAAAAACTACTAGCCTAACTCAAATAAATGTTAAATATGGTTAAAGACAGTCAGTAATAAAATAAGAACAAATAATCAAATTACGAGCAATAGCACAAATAAATATAATAGAACAACCATATACAAATGAAATAAACAGTTCTTTTCAGATTTTCATGTAGGTCTAAACTAGATTTTCAGGTACAGGAATAGTTATCTACTGTAAAATATTACTGCGTAGTCTTCACTGTATAAATAGATTAACCCTTATTAAAGTTATTCAGTCAAGAGCACTGAACATTTTTTTTTCTGTCTTTTGTTTGATTAACAGGAATATTAGGCTACTGTCACTTTAAGAGCTGCACAGATCCAATATACTTTTACACATGCATCTTATTCTCATATGTTTATGTCCACTTAAGAAATAATCAACTGTTTTTGTTGCCAATGATTGTTTCCTCTAGGATTTTTTCCAGGTGGGCCTATTTCCACAGGGGGAGTGGGCCTTACTCATTTTTCCATGTACCACGCCCCCTCCCCCCTGGTGGTTAATCCTCCCCATCCAAGAATCATGCACCACTTTCTGAGGAATTGAAAAATTAAAACAACCAGCCATCTCAACATCACATGTATATTACTTATATTGTCTATTTCTCCCTTTACCCTGTGCAACTGTGTAGGTTTAAAAGGTGCTTTACAAATGTATAGCAATAGTCTTCTTTCAGCTGTTGCCCAACAGCTTTATTGGGATTGGCTGTACAACCTGTAAATGATCACATTAGATGTTTGTATTGAAGAGGGCTCTGCCCTTTTCTTTTGTTTCCTGCTTTGTTGGGGGGTTAATTCATGTATGTTACATGTGCAGCAGCAGCAGCATGTCTTACATGCTCACAGCAATGCCTGTGAATGTTTTGGCCATAGCAAGTCTCAGTACTTGTCTTGCTCTGCAGCAGCAGCAGCATAGCAGATCTATTCTGCCAAGACCTAATACATTAACATTGCCATATCCATTACCATGCCATTCTCTATTACCATACCAATCTCCCGATAGTTGTCATGACAGAACTGTTTAAATAATTAGTTGAATCTGTAAATGCACAAATCAGGTTGAACATTCATTTTAGCAGTGCAGTGACATCAGAGGATTATCTCTGAAATGAATGGAAGAGAAAGAGAAAGAGAGAAATGCATAATATATTGGCTGCAGGAATGGAAGACTTTCATTTAAATTAAACAAGTCTTGATAGGCTACAGTGTTGGAGAGTTGGACTGAATGTATGAATGATATGATATGATCTACATAAAAAATAAAGCCAAAAGTTTCACATTAAGAAAAATTCAATCACTCCTAACAGGTAAAAGCAGTCTAGGAGTGAATGTATCATGTCTGTCTTGAAATGAAAATCAGAGATGGAAAAAGAAAAATCTAGTCAAGTCACCTTTATTTATATAGCACAAATTTAAAAAGCCCTATACAATATAGATTGTTTCAAAGCTTTACAGTGATAAATAGGAAAGTAATAAGTAAATTGCTTCTTCCTTATTACCTCAATGTTTCTGAATGGATTAAAGGGTTAGTTCACCCACAAATGAAAATAATGTCATTTATTACTCACCCTCATGCCGTTCCACTTCGTTAATCTTCGGAACACAAATTAAGATATTTTTGTTGAAATCCGATGGCTCAGTAAGGCCTCCATAGCCAGCAATGACATTTCCTCTCTCAAGATCCATTAATGTACTAAAAACATATTTAAATCAGTTCATGTGAGTACAGTGGTTCAATATTAATATTATAAAGTGACAAGAATTTTTTGGTGCGCTTCAGGAAGCTTCGGAGCGTTATGAATCAGCGTATCGAAACATGATTTGGATCGCGTGTCAAACCGCCAAACTGCTGAAATCACGTGACTTTGGCGCTCCGAACCGCTGTTTCGACACGCTGATTCATAATGCTCCGAAGCTTCCTGAAGCAGTGTTTTGAAATCGGCCATCACTATATAAGTCGTTATTTTGTTTTTTTTGGCGCACCAAAAATATTCTCGTCGCTTTATAATATTAATATTGAACCACTGACGTTTGAACTGTGATGTCTGTGATGTCAATGATTCACCCGAGGAGAAGCACTAATGCAAGTTTCCTTCCATATATTTAGATTTTCATCCCATATATTCAAATTTCAATCCATATATTCAGACTTTCATTCCATATATTCAAACTCTCATTCCATAAATTCAGAATTTCATTTCATATATTCAAGTTCCATCCCATATAATATTCAGACTTTCATTCCATATACTCAAGCTTCATATTATAAATACAATAATTTCCTGAACTATGGCATGCCATAATAAATAAATAAATATATATATATATATATATATATATATATATACATAGTCGATATGGCAACTTTTAAACAAAATTTTAGTTTGTGCCCCGCTCACCCCTTCTTCACCACTAGCAGAATGGGCTTTCAATAAAACTTGACTGCCCTATGCAGTAGAAAGGCAAAAAAAATTGAAATTGGTGCTACCTGACTAGAGAAAACAGAGAAAAAAATAGGTAGGAAAATATCATAATGCACTGGTCATCCATCCAAGGCCACTCCCAGTATGCTATGGATACACGTGACCAGAGACAAATACTTCCTTATTTTATAGGTAATACTTCTTAGAAAACTTTTAGTAATAAAGGTGTTGACTTGTATTGTTCCCTGGTACAAGAATTTAAAGAGTAAACGTTTAGCAGGAATGATTTGTTTTTGGTTTCCAGTGAAGGATCCAGTGTGCTGTAGGCAGTGGCTAAATGCTGCAAAGAACTGTAAATAGTTTTGCACATTCACAGAAAATAAGTTCACTATGCGTTGCAAAATACGGTGGATAAATGCAATATCACACTTTTAATCATGTTGTTGCCCTCTATATCTATGCAGTTCTGATTACCAGTGGCCTTGTGAGAGACACAACAGTGCTCTTGCTAACGTGATATCACTTAAAGCTACAGTCCGTAACATTTTTGGTTAAAAATTATCCAAAATCAATTTTTGAGCAAGTACATAACCAGCCAGTATCTCCTTACCTTAGCTTGATTCACAACGGTAGGCTTGTAATAATGTTTTATAATAAGAGTAGTACTGGTGGGTTTCCGCGGGAAATTCAAGCATGCAACCGTTCGTCTTTGCGTCATTACGTCACGTCTGTAAACAAAGGAACAAGTCCCAGCTAGTAGGCTATACACCATGTGAGGATGCAGCTTGTAGCGGATCATTTATAGCCTTTTCTCACAGCAGATGAAATAATTAAACTTATCATTTTGATGGCGGATTGTAATCCAGAAATATCCAAATGACAGTCATCAGTGACAACTGGAGATTCAACCGTAGTCAAAAGCAAAAGACGTCGGACTGCGGAGTGGCTACAGAAATTGAAATCTACAGGTAACTCTAATAAACACTAAATACACATAATCACGCAATGCTGATGTTGTTAACAGTTACAATAATTTGCACGGTTTGGCATGATCCGAGCTAAGCGATCGTGATATAATCACCATTGGCAACAGGATTTATTGTAAGCCTAATGCTTTTTTTCCTCAGTTGGTCAGAACAAAAGTGGCAGACATGTTATTTACTTCTTCAGATGACATTTTCTGGTGAAAATTCTTATTTTGGTCATACTTCCAAGATGTAGAATCTGTGTTTCCAAAGTACAGTATCCACACCGATGTGGTGACTGACACCAAACATTAGATTTATCCGCACGGAGTTGTGCTGATGCACAACGCACGTAACAATAATAATTCTGCATATAACTGAAACTGCAGCTTTCAAACAGAGATGGCGACAAAGAGGCAAAATTTCCGGACTGCAGCTTTAAATGAAGTCTTTAGAATTAAACAGACTGACAAACAGATAGATACATAGATTGTTTAGTGTATTGTTAGGCATTTCTAGGTGTTTGCATCAAGCATACATAGCTTGAAAGCTTTTTTTCCCCCCAGATGATAAAGATTGGAAAAAAAAAAAAAAAAAAAAAAATCATTTATAGCTTGAAAAAGCTCTTAAACTATATGCTATTTTTTGCCAGCAGAACAGTTGAGCCTTATTTGGGCATTTATGGTCTCAGTTTCTGCACTGCTTTTATTACAGCACCGTTTCTTCATATAAGCAGTGAGCAATGATTACTTAGACTGCAGCACATTTCACCCCAATCACAGATCTCACTGTTGTCCCCTGAGCTTACTACACACACCCTACTATCTACTCCCCTCTCGCTCAGTCAGATCTGTCTCTTTCTTCCTCTTATTTTTTCCACCCCCTTCCTGCTCGCTGTCGTAGATGTGACGTTGGTCAGTTTGTCGTGGGAAGCGAACAGGAATTCTTGGAGGAGCTTGTAAAGAATCTGTGCCTGGTCATCTCTGGGTCTCCAAAAGGTCCAGCGTGCCTTTCTGCTGAGACTCTCTAATGCGGGGCCAAACAAGAGAAATATATGGATTCGGTTGTTTGTTCACAGGAGTCTCCTAGAGACACATTTCCTGAAACACTCTGAATTAAATATTCTCAAGAGGTGCGTGAATTGCAAGGGAGAATGCTCCACACCCACTATAACAAGCAGCACTGGCAAAGACTGCCCATGTACAATCACAGTTTCAAATCACAACCACGGATTATATATATATATATATATATATATATATATTTAATGCATATATTTCATTACTGTGCAGTGAAATACTGTACATATAAAAATGTTTACATTCTGTACTGATGGTGTTCAGTCAGTCTACCCATCGGTGCAAGCCAGCTTATGCAGTTAGCACATGAAAAGCTTTGTAAATGTTCATTCTCTCTCCTTTGCCATTTGGCAGGTTTAAAACTCTTGGCATGTTCAACATTTGATGAGTAATTACAGTCACATTTTCTGCTCTATTCTCAGCATGCAACAATGTTTTAATGCCTTGTGAGGTACTGCACACCAGTTTTATTTTAGTTTTATTTTAGTTTTTTGTTATAGTTTTTGGTCATTTTATTCTTTTTTTAATTTTTTTTTAATTTAATGGTATTTATATTGCTATTTAAGTTTAATTTATTTTTATTCCAGTTTTAGCTTTAGCTTAGTTTTTATTTACTCCCAGTTAATAATTTTACTGCTTCAACTTATTTCAGTTTATTGCCAAGGCAACATTTCTAATTTTCATTTGGATTAAGTTTTTCAACTAATATTTATATTTTAATTTATTTCAGCTTCATTACAATTAACAAAAATATTTTGTATAGTTTAGGTTTTAGTTAACAATAATTACCCTGCTGCACACTGATGGTAGCAACAGTTTGTCACTGGAAGGCCTAGTTTATTCTTAGTAGTCTGTGAACCCAAGCCAAGGCTTTTATCAGTGGACTCCAGCAGCACTGTGTAGCCCCCTCCCTAGAGGGAGAGTTGGAGGAAGTCATAGGATGAAAAAAAAAAAAAAAAAAAAGGGCCATTAGAAGGCCTCCACAGGCCCCATGGGTTCATTAAACTGCCTTAATCTTGTATATCAAGGCACTGGCCATCTCAGAACTCAGTTCTGTTAGAGAGGGACTGCTGAGTCTTTCCCCTAAATGTCAGATTACGACAGCTCTATTACCTCTGCATTTCCTTTCTGTTAAAAATACCAGGACTTTGGGAGTCAAGTAAGTGCTCTTCGGTACCTTGAGATAGCAATAATTAGTAATAAAGGGTCTGCATAAACAAGCAAACATATAGTGATTGCTTGATTGCACAACTTGTTCAAATAATATACTGTAGCAACCACTTTAAAATTTTATATAACGAAAATATGTGAAAGTAACCACATTTTGATACTCCAGAGTAAAATCTTCTTCAGTGTGTGTTTACTGATTAAATGCGAGCAGCAAATGAGCTCCATGTTTTTCTGAACCCACTAGTATCCGGGCCCAAACCAGATGTTACACCAATAACATAGGAGCACAGATGTGACCAACAGCGGAAAGCAAGCAAAGTAGTCTGAGAACAACAGCTCACAACAGCAGACCACAGAAAGACAAAGTGAGAGAGAAAATTTTCAATTTCAAAAAACCTTTATTACAAATTTAAAATATTGTCCAGTCAATTAATACACTGTTAAACAAGAATCAAAACAGAAAAGGCAAAATTATCTTAAAGGGTTAGTTCATCAAACAATGAAATTTCTGTCATTAAGTACTCACCCTTATGTCGTTCCAAACCCGTAAGATCTTCGGTCATCTTCAGAACACAAATTCACAAAAGATATATATATATATATTTTTATCCCCCAAAGAAAGCAACGTAATTATCATCATTCAAGGTCCAGAAAAGTAGTAAAGACATTGTTAAAATAGTCAACGTGACTACAGTGGTTCAACCTTAATGTTATAAAGCGACAAGAATATGTTTTGTGCGCAAAAACACAACAAAAATAAAGACTTTATTCAACAATTTCTTCTCTACCCTGTCAATGTCCTATGCAGTTGACGCAGTAAATGCAGTGTAGGCTTTCGTTATGTCCAAACACTGGCTTAATATTGGCTGACGCTGTTCACGTAAGCACCACGACGCATGCGTGTGATGCTGACACAGGAGCCAGCCAATACTCAGACGGCATTCGGACGTAAACACAGAAGCGCTGTACTGCATCAATAGCGTAGGAGACTGACAAGGTAGAGAAGAAATTGTTGAATAAAGTCACTATTTTTGTTTTGTTTATGCACACAAAAAGTACTGACAACGTCGAGGCATACTCCTAATGAGATGACGGATGGTGTCCTGGGGTATTTCCTCCCAGATCTGGACCAGGGCGTTCATCCTCCAGGTACTGCCTGCATACTCTCGCCACATGAGGCCGGGCATTGTCGTGCACCAGGAGAAACCCAGGACCCACTTTCTTTCTTTCTTTCTTTCTTTATTTATAAAGCACTTTCACACAACTACTAGTTGATCCAAAGTGCTGTACAATACAGGTAGAATAAAATGAATAAGAGACAACAAAACATTGAAACACAACATAACAATATGATTTACATAGCTAGATAAAAGCTTGACATAAGATGATTTTTAAGCCAGCATTTAAATACAGGCAGAGAAGGCGCAGCTCTAATAGAGGCTGGTAAATTGTTCCATAGACTAGGACCAGCAACAGCAAAGGCTCGATCACCTCTGCAATGGAACCTAGATCTAGGAACAGTGAGGAGACCAAGATTACTGGATCTTAGAGACCTATTTGGTTTATAAAGAGAGATTGCCTCAGAGAGATATGGTGGGGCTTGATTGCGCAAGGATTTGTAAACAAAAGTTAAGATTTTAAAACTAATTCTAAATTTAACTGGTAACCAGTTTAGTGAAATAAGAATGGGCGAGATGTGGTCGAACTTTCGTCTGCCTGAAATCAATCTTGCAGCAGCATTTTGGACCATCTGTAAATGCACTATAGAAGACTGACTTATACCATAGTAAAGTGAATTACTGTAATCTAGACGAGATAGAACAAACAAGTGAATAATCTGTTTAAACTGTTTAACAGAGAGTAAAGATTTGATTTTTGATTTGAAAATAATGTCAATGGCCTCCACCTGTAAAAACACTTCTGTTTAGGGGTTGTCTCATTGTTGCCCATCTAGTGCACCTGTTGTTAATTTCATTAACACCAAAGCAACTGAAACTGATTAACAACCCCCTCCCCTCTGCTACTTAACTGACCAGATCAATGTTTACCTGACTTGATGCTATTCTCTGATTTAAAAATGTTCCTTAATTTTTTTGAGCAGTGTATTTAAAACCACAAATAAAAACTCCAACAGAAAAAGTTTCACCAAAACAAATAAATAAATTTATGTAAAACAGTAAACAAAGGCTTTAGTCTAACACATTGCATAAATGCATGGAACACAGTTTCTCTCTGCAAACAAAATGGACAGTCATAACTAACACCAGGGTTTAAAACTGAAATAAAAGCATTAACTGTAACTGCACCATGTAAAATTCTCCACTGCAAGTCTCCTACTTTTTTAGTTACTCTCCATTCTGGTTTTGTGCCCTCCCCTATCTGGAGGATGGTGTGCCAGGGTGTATCCACCCTATTATCTAAAAACCTTCTATTCAAAGATTTGACAACTTTTATACAAGGCTTTTCCAGAAGCCGGATCTGAACCCAAAAATGACACATTTTCAGAATACAAAAAAAAAAAAAAAAAAAAAAACACACCATTACACTCTTCTAAATTAGGTGATAACAGATTGGGAAATGGATATCTGCAGTTTGGAATAATTAATCCCTCTGTATAGTCCGCCAGCAGTTTGAATTCTTATGTTGTGAGAGCAGACCTCCACCTTTCAAGAAGTTTAACCACTACACATGTTGATCGAATGCCCAAATGTTCAGCTACTAAGTGAATATTCTTAAAGCCTGTTCCTGTGAAAGATGTCCAAGCGTTGTTACTCCAGAACTGATCAGAATTCCTTCAAGTACGAGGAAGAGACCTTCACATGACATATCCAAACCATGAATCAAAGGTTCTTGCAACAACCAGTGAAAGGAACTTGTATTACTGAGGCTTTGCACTATAATGCAAAATAGCAAAAGCTATGGATTTCCAGCTTGAGACCACTGAGTCCACTGGTCCAGTCAAAAGTCTCTGTGCAAATTGAAATCGAAAAGCTGCTGTTCTGCTCTGTAAATGAGTCTGTACAAAACAGCTTTTGGAACCCATTGGATAATCATTAATCAGTTAATTATCAGTTAATCAGTCTCCCTTTTTTGGCAACAAAGTGAGAACCGCTCTACGGCAACTTATGGGTAGCCTCCCATTGGTTAAGCATTCCCCAAGCACCTCCAGTAGATCCAGACTCACCTCCGGCCAGAAAGACTTGTAAAAGTTGACTGGTAGCCCATCAACTCCAGGGGCTTTGCCACACTGCATACTTTGAAGAGCTCTTTTCAACTCCTCCAGAGTTAAAGCTTTACTGAGTTCAGCATTAGCTTCTTTGGATAACTGAGGTAAATTATCAAGGAAGACATTACCAGCAGTTTGTTCATGAGTGAATTCACTTTTGTACAGTTCTTCATAAAAACTAATTTCTCTTCTTTGAATATCAGAAGGGTCTGACAAGAAGACTCCAGCATCTGAGCACAAGGCATGAATAAACTTTCTCTGCCCATTTTCTTCTCTAAGTTAAAGAAAAATTTTGAGGGTGCATCCATCAATTCTATGCTTTGAAAGCATGATCTGACCAGAGCTCTTTGTGTAACTGTGTCTAGCAGTTCAGCTAATAAGTTTTTCTTTTTATTAAAAGTTTCAAAATAGATAAAATTTCCTGTACTGTCAGCAATCCCCTGAATTTCTACTAATTCTTTTACTATCGTTTTCATTGAACAGGTTATGTCTCTCGTGACGTTGCAAATATATTGTTGGCACAACTGTTTAACCTGTACTTTTGCAATGTCCCACCACTGCTGTAAAGACTTTAAAGAAGATTTTGTAGTTTTAAAATTATTCTAGAATTCTTTAAAAATATCTTTAAAATTATTTTTTTACATAATAAATTATTAAAATGTAAGCCTTTTTGGCTTAATGGAGCTCAAAGACACAACGCACTGTATGATGTAAGCTATGATCAGAAAGGCTTACTGGAACAATTGAACAGCTTATGAAAAAACTAAGCTGGTGTTTGAAGTCATAAAATCTATCCAACCTTGCTAAAGAAATTATATTATCATAAGCATAAGTCCATGTATATTGCCTCTGATTACCATGAAATTTTCTTTAAACATCAACCACCTTGTGATTTCAATAACTGAAAGAGCCTCTTTCGGGAAGGCATATGCGGCTTAACATGATTTCTATTGTGTGCTCAGTGCAATTGAAATCCCCACCTGAAAATAATAAATCCTCAGGACTGCAATTACATAAAACATTGCTCAGTGTGTGTAGAAAAATCATTCTTTCTAATGCATTGGTTGGGACATACACACACAAATGAAAACAAAAGAATGATTTTAAAAATGAGCTATAACTTTTAAAAGACTACCTTTTATTATCATCTCCTCTACCTTATAAGAACAGGGAATAAAATGGCAACTCCACCACTGGTTGAGGTCAAATGATGATAAACCATCAAATTCTCTTACCCAATCAGAAGTATTTAATACATCACTATGGTTTCCTGAGCAAACAAAACATAAATTTTCTTCTGTTTTATTATCTTAAATAATTGGGATCTAATGTATTAAAGATTTATTAACATTACTGTAGTATTAAGCAGATTGTGACTGAAAACTGTTGTAGTGGAACGAGGCCGCTTGAGCGATTGTTAATGAAAGACTAGAGCAACACATGGCTCTAGAGCAGTGGAGCTTTTATTATGCCCCAGACGGCCGCTTCTGCTTCTTCCAGTCATGCGTATGTGGGGTAACGCAGGGCTGTTTTATCATATTAGATACATTTGTGTGTGTGTTGTTATACGCTCAAATCCGAAAAGCCTTATTCTACTTCAGGAAAGGAGTGTTTGGCCGTCATCTAGGCCCTAGAACACTTCAGACCGTATGTTGAGAGTCTTCACGTGACCATTGTCTCAGACCACAGCAGTCTAAAATGGTTAATGTCCCGTCCAAATCTCACAGGCAGGTTGGCTAGGTGGTCCCCCCGCTTACAGGATTTTGATTTTAACATTGTCCATAAGCCAGGGGTGAATAATAAAGTTCCTGATGCCCTGTCTCGCAAACCCCATGCCTTCTTGTGACACACCCATGGACATTCTGCCTAAGTACGCTGTTATAGGGGGCCTTGACCTGCGTGCCTTGCCTCCTGTGATCTTTTCAGATCGTGAGCACATAAGACAGCTGCAACTCAATGATCTGGTTACAGGGGAACTTATACGCATGCTTGAGGGGCAAGAGGAGAGTGACACAGGAGAGCTGTCACAGTGTACAATGCATGATGATCTTCTGTACTTCAAAGACAGCAAAGTGCCTTGTAGCCTTCATCCTCTGAAGCAGCTTAAGCTTTATGCTCCTACTGCCATCAGATGATCTTTGCTGGAATATTACCATGATCACCCAACCGCTGGACATTTGGGGAAAACAAAAACTGTGGCAAGACTAAAACACAGATTTTTCTGGCCAAAAATGTTGTTGGAGGCCAAAAAGTATGTAATCTCTTTCGTTGTTTGTCAGTTTACTAAACCTAGTCAAAGGAAACCTGCTGGGTTTATGATACCGATTTGCCCCCAAAGACCCTGGGAGTACACTGGAGTTGACATTGTAGGGCCTTTACCTCGCACGTCTTGTGGAAATGCTTATATCCTTGTTTTTGTAGACTATTTTTCGAAGTGGGTGGAAGTCAGCGCCATGAGAGAAGCAACTGCACAGGTAGCGGCAAGCAAGCTGCTCAGTGAGGCCTTTGCATGACATGTTGCCCCTACATACCTGATTTCGGACAGAGGGTCCCCATTTGTTAGTGAACTTTTCAAAAATGTACTCTCTGCATTAGGCTCTGAACACAGACTCACGACTGCGTACCACCCCCAAACGAATGCAAGAGAGAGGGTGAATTGCACCTTGAACTGCTATTCCTGCCTACATCGGCAATAAACACACCGCTTGGGACCGCTATCTTCCACAAATTTGTTTTGCCCTGAGAACTGCCCCACATGAGAGTACGGGCCAAAGCCCTTCCATGTTGTTATATGGATGGGAAATGGATACGCCTCTTAATCTCATTACAAACTCTGATGGCCTTGGTGAGCCAGGTATTCCTTACCCTGAAAGCCTGACGTCAACAATTCAGGATGCACACGATCATGCAAGGGCTGTCCTGGATAGTAGCCACGCCAAAACAGAAAATTACTATGATCGTAAACGTCGTTCTGTCTCTTACTGTGTAAATGACCTGGTTAGAGAGTAAGGACACATCCCCGATCTGATGCCCTGGCTAGCTTCACAGCCAAGCTGGCACCTTTGTATAAAGCACCGTATCGTGTCACACAGAAACTGTCAGATGTGAACTATAGCAGGTATCTTTCATGTTGTGAACCCGCAACCATTCCGTACCTGGGATTCATGTAATGGCCCGCAGCATGTGACTTTAGAGAGTTGCTTGAAGTGCCTGGTGACAAGGATGAAAACTTTTCTGTCACAGAGTTTGCTGAGCCTGAATCCGGGGAGTACTGCAGACAGTCAGTGATGGACAATGTTGATTGTTTACCTGACCAGGGGGTCGACGTAACCTCTCAGACCGATCATTATTCTGTCAGTGACTGTGACCTTGACAGGCGTTGCTATAAGTTGAAACCTAGGCTGGTGCCAAGAATTACCTCTGGGTGGTCGACTAACAGGTGGACAAATACATACCACTCTGACAGACTTGACCTTAAATGATGTAGTATGCACGCCAGTGAAAGCTCATTGTTCTCTATTCGACACTGCAGAGTTTGCAATTATACATTTTCTGTTAATACACAGTCTGTTGACATGTTACATGTTTTGATGTTACAGAAAAAGTAAGTTGTAGAAACCAGAAAAGGTATCCCATTTTGCGTCTGTAATGGGTTATGTGCGGTTTTCTTTTAATTGAAATGTGTCACTACAAAATATGTATTTTGGTTCAACTGTACTGTCATGTATGCCAGTTGGTGCCATGTCAGTACATGCCCCTATGTGATCTGACACTCTTTACAACTGTTCATATATGAGGAGTGTGTAACAGCCACCTAATTTGTTATGTACCTTTAAGACGCCTCCCATGATGTCATGCGTTGTTTAGGTGGGTGTGTCTGTGTAGCTTTTGCGCTGGTGATATAGCGGACTGTTCTAATATACTCTGTTCCAGAAAGCATCCTGATTCTTTTATCATTTTTATTTGTAATTCTGCCAGAGTGTGCGTTGTATTTTTCTCCCTTTCATGTATGCAGAGAGTGCGAGGATCCTTTGAAGCTACGTATAAGACGTATGGGATTACCAACTCTATCGACTATGAGTATTATTTCCTCCTTTTATCCCCGACATCTGGGCAAATCTAAAACACTCTGGTTAAGGTTACACACGATTTGTTCAAAGCAGCAGATTCATTCCTAAAACACCACTGTGTGTTGCAGTTCTGCCCTGGCTTTGGCTGGCCCTTTTCGAGTGCAGGGCCGGAGCAGTAGGCCTTCAGCAAGCCTGGGTCATGCCCCAGATTCCGCCACTGAAAAACCTCACTCCACTTCCTCCTCCTCTCAATCCCATAACAAGGCTCTTCACATCTCTGCACGTCATAATACAATGTCCACCTCCCTCAGTGGTGGTTGCCGGCCTGTTCAAACTGCCTCACACACGCCAAGACACTGAAGGCTACCCTCGCTGCCACCGGTGAGACATCCAACTTCCTCCCTGACGTCTTCCTATCTTTCGGCCCTGCCAATGATACCTCCCATCGAAAAATTACAGTAGTAGGCATGAGACAAGCTCTGTTTAATGCAGACATGCAGTTCTCTGGTAGGTTAAACAAATCCTAGCTGTACGACATTTACGTCTCCCTAGAACTATCCTCTCTCCTATTTCCACCTCTGCCTCCGAAGCAGCTAAGAGAGCAAGCAAAGCCCACAAGGCCCCAAGCTTGCATCTCTCAACATCACCATCCTCCTGCACAAGGCCAGCCCTTCTATGAGCACTGGGCTGCAGCAGCAGGCCTTTTGCAAGCCTGGGCCATGCCCCAGACTTCACCGCTGCAAAGCCTCACTGGCACTCCCTTTCCACTCAGCCCTTTACCGCAGCTCCTCCAGTCTTTGTGCTGTTCAACGCTATGCCTGCCAGCTTCCCCTCAGCCTCCCAACCTTACTTTTCTCTCCTGCCACCTCCTACTCTCTAGTAGCGGGAAGTTCAGCAAAATAAACATCTTTTTTCAAGTCATTTCGTTCATTTCAGTAGAATATAATTGAAGTGTTACATGTTAAATACCCCAACACATACTACTTATGCAAACGTTTAATCACATTTGGAATAAAAAAATAAACTAATGGCTAATGCAGCCATGAAGATCAAATTATGAGTACGAAATGATTAATTAATTGCTTCAGGTTATGCAGTCTGTTAGTTCACCTCATCTCCCAATCAGAGTCGTTTTTTTCTTTTGTCACCTCACATTCATCACGTCTGTTCCCCAGAAAGATTAGTTCACCTCTCGTGTCTTCAGGTTCGAGTCATTAGTTCCGTCGTCAGTGTCTGATCTGGGCCGTGACAGCCATAGACATTATGTCTATGGTGACACCCCCATATGCAGTTGCATACCGGAAACAGAAATGATTAGTTCACCTCTCGAGTCTTTGGGTTCGAGTCGTTCGATCATCCCGTCACAGTCCTATAGGCTGAGTGCAGAAACAGAAATTATTAATTCATCTCTCGAGTCTTCGGATCCAAGTCCTTCGTTCTTTTGTCACGTGACCGCTTCCCGGCTCAGTGTCTCGCAACTAGAGGTCGATCGATTGATCAGCCGGCCGATATATCGGGCCGATTTTTGTCTTTTTTAAATTAATCGGCATCGGCCAATTGTGCTGCAAATTAGGCCGATTAATAGGCAGGCGCGATTGCCATTCCACCATCACAAAGGACCAGTTATACTTCATTTTCCGCGTTCCGCTGCATCTCGCGCACAGTTGAGCACGCGAGCCTTTCAAAGTATACTCCTTTGTCCGTGAGCACGGAAAAATGGATTTAGTGGACTGCTGTTTTGAAGCTCTCAAGTCACTCACACATGCCCTGTTGTACACGCGGATCGTCCTGCACACGGACGGGGTGTGCGAGCCTTTAACCAGCTGTAGTTTAGGCTACAGGTAGGCGCGGGTACCAAAACCTGGTAACGAGCCCAGCGGCTAAATTATTATACAAGCCTACGTTGTATAGATAAACTCTGACGTTATCAATTCTGTTTCTGTACGTTACTGGAGAATTTCTCTCCCTCTGAGGCTGCGTGTGAGACGGAGCAACTCACACTCTGCAGCCGTGCCTTGTTGACACACAGCTTCAACTAACGATGGCAGGGGAAAACAGACCAATTTGAAAAAGTAATTACGTTGTAGCCTACTAGAATTGATGCCAACCATGTTTATCATAAGTGCAACAAGTCATTTGCATGTGAAAGTAGAAACATGTGCAATTCAGATGAAACTACTGGCTAAAACATATTAACATTCCTCATTAAATGTGTCTGTGGGTCCGACACATAGCCTCCGCGACGTCATCGCTCGTGGCCAGTGCACTCTATGCAGTTATGAGCAGCAGGCTGTGTAAAATGTAAAATAAACTTATTTTTGTTATCACTTAGATTATGGCTATTTGACTAACAGTATAGAAGCATGCTTCAGAATAGTTTTGAGAAGGTGCTTAAAAAGTTGAGCCATGTATTATTATTACTATGAATTAGGCTACTACTAAGTTAATTTGACAATGTAGATTTTTGATTACCTGTTTTTTGTATATAATATTTATCGTATAAATTATTTTTAGTGCACTGATTGGAAAGGCTTGTGTTGTTCAATAAATGTTTAATTTAAGCAATTTTCTGTATAACTTAACTGTTAGATTTTATGAGATGAAGGGGGAAACAAAGAAAATCGGCCAAACATATCGGCCAAAAAAATCGGCATCATATATCGGCCAAGGGCTGCCCTGATTTCTAAATATCGTCATTGGCCAGAGAAAAACCCATATCGGTCGACCTCTACTCGCAACAAATACAACATTACGTTCATATTACTATTGACTATATGTTGTTTATATTTAGGAATTATATTAAATATAGCGGCAACCTATAGCTGCTGAGAGGCTAAGCAGCAGGAAAAAATCTGTGACACGTTCCCATGCTTTAAAAAATCCATGAACATTTATTGTCATGATGAAATATAGTCCATATGTAAGAAAACACTTGAAACTGTAGAAACGTTACAAATGGTAAAACACGGTCAACAGAAAGTGGGCTACTCACCCCCTCTTTAACCACTATATTCAAAAACATAAACACTATCAGGTAAATAACCACCTATACCTGTGTGACCAAAATACCCAGAAATGCATACTCAAAATACAAGGTAACACTTTAGAATACTGATCCTTCATTAATGAATAACTACACAGTAACAAATGAGTAATGCATTATTAACACTCTAGTAACTACTATTAACTAACAAGAAACTCTGATTAATGAATTACTGAGTAATAGTGCTCAGTTGACTACTACATACAGGTTCATAATTAATGTGAATAATGCATAATGTATAATTAATTCTAAAGTGAAGATCATCGTATCCCACTAGTAATGACTGAAGTATTACCAAATACATCAGTAGGAATTACTGTACAAAACTGTACAAAAACCTCAAAAGTTTACAATGAATTCAGTAGTTACTCTCTAGAATTAATTAGTAATTCCTTCTGAAGGATTTGGTAATACTTCAGTCATACTAGTATTACTAATACTAGTGGGTTACCATGACCTTTACTTTAGAAATAATTACACATTATGCATCATTCATGTTAATTATGAACCTGTATATAGTAGTTCTTAGAAGTTCTCTGGGAGGTATGAAAAAACAGTAGTTACTGATTAGATAATTTTGAACTACCACATTCAACTTAGCACTATTACTTACTAATTTATTAATCAGAGTTTCTTGTTAGTTAATAGTAGTTACTAGAGTGTTAATAATGCATTACTCATTTGTTCCTGTGTAGTTATTCATTAATGAAGAATCAGTATTCTAAAGTGTTACCAAATACAAAATAAAAGACAAACATTTTCTGCACTTACATACCAGCCCCTGATTATTACATAAGTAGCATTCATAGTCTTGATTTTAACTTGCTGTGTGAATCCTTTTTTGTCCTTTATCGTGTGAACAATCTTGCCCATGATCCAGGAACTTCTAGGTGCATTATCATCCACTACCAGTACAACATCTCCCACCTGAAGGTTGTGTGTCTTTACCATCCACTTTTGGCGTACTTGTAGTAGATGTAGATATTCACCATTCCATCTTTTCCAAAATAGGCTGGCAAAATATTGAATTTATAAGCTTTGTTTTAAGAAGGAGACAATGATTCGGTGTTAAAGTTTCCAAGTTGTTGGGATCCATAGAAGATCTAGTTATGGGTTGATTGTTAAGAACGGATTGTATGAAGACCCTCTTCATCCAGACTTTTCCCTTGAAGAATGGAATTCAGGATTTTCTTTATTGATCTGCTGAGCCTTTCCTAGATCCATCCATGGTGCGATCCGGTAGGAGGATTGAAAGTCCATTTTATCTTCTTTTGAAGAAGAACACTGATGATCTGATTGTGATTCCAATTTTGTATCGCCTCCTGCAATTCACGCTCAGAAATTGGTTCCGTTATATGAACGTATTTCTTTTTTTCTTTCCTTTTTTCTTTTTATTTCGAACAACAACAAATAAAAAAATAAAATTAAAGCTGCAAGCAGCGATGAAAGGGCCCTCGCACCCGGGCTCACCGCCACCCGTTGGCCTTAGAAAAACAGTGAACAGTGGCCGATGTGCATGTAAGTGAGTAAATACAGAAGAATTACAACAAAGTCATTTCAAAGTGCCACATTTCCTGCTGCCAACAGGTGGCGCTTTGTCTGTAACTGAATATTGGCTTCAGGCCAGGACTATTATCAAACATGTGAAGTTTGGAGCAGATTGGACATTGTATGCCTGAGTTACAACAACTTCCTTTTTTGTGGCGTTAATCGCAAAAAATAGCTCTTAGCCAAGTGTTGCATGATTTAACGTGTTTCTAGTATGTTTGGTACTTCGTGGCATAATGAAATGTGTTTCTGGGAGTGAATTACAGTTTACAGCATGTCATTTCCTGTTGCCAGCAGGTGGCGCTATGACTAACTGAATGTTGGCATATAGATGTCTTTAGGCCAGGACTCTTATCACACATATGAAGTTTGGGGCGGATTGGACACTGTATGCCTGAGTTACAACAGCTTCCGTATCTTAGCAATGTTTCTGAGGTGGAAGAAGGCTGTTTTTGTAACATATGAGATATGATTTTCAAAGGACAAGTTGCTGTCTAATATAACACCCAGGTCTTTAACTGTCGAGGATGGAGTAACAGTACATCCTTCTAAATGCAGATTGTAGTCTGAGAGATTCTGTGTACAGGTTTTTGGCCCAATAAGTAATACTTCAGTCTTATCTGAATTTAACAGAAGAAAATTACTAGTCATCCAATGTTTTACTTCTTTAACACACTCTGTCAGTTTGGATAATTTAGAGATTTCATCTGGTTGTGTTGAAATATATAACTGAGTATCATCAGCATAGCAGTGGAAACTAATTCCATGTCTTCTTATAATATTACCAAGTGGCAGCATGTATACTGAAAATAGCAGAGGGCCTAACACAGATCCTTGCGGCACTCCATAATTTACTATCGTTATCTTAGATTTTTCCCCGTTTAAATAAACAAAATTGTGATGGTCTGATAGATACGACCTAAACCACTGTAATGCCTGTCCCTGAATACCAGTGTAATTTTGTAGTCGATCTAGGAGTATTTTATGATCTATAGTGTCGAACGCAGCAATGGGATCAAGTAGCACTAGTAGTCAAGTCAAGTCACCTTTATTTATATAGCGCTTTTTACAATTTAGATTGTATCAAAGCAGCTTTACATTGATAACTGGTACATTGTTTGGCTGCACAGCAGCTCTTAAAGAATAGTGTCAATGCAGGCAGATCAAAGCACTGTTGAATATCAAATGTCAAGTCAAGTGTCCCCAACTAAGCAAGCCAGAGGCGACAGCGGCAAGGAACCCAAAATCCATCAGGTGACATCAGGTGGCAGACAAGTGGCAAATTGGTGTTAAAATGGAGAAAAAAACCTTGGGAGAAACCAGGCTTAGTCGGGGTGCCAGTTCTCCTCTGGAGATACTTCAGGGCTGCGTTGTGGTCGTGTCAAGGTGCAGGTCCTTGGTCTCACCTGGATACGGCCCGGATCCGGTTGACTACGGTGAACCTCGGGATAAACAGAAAGACTAATATTAGCGTAGATGCCATTCTTCTTCTGATGTAACGAGTACATCAGGTGTTATAGGAAGAGTGTGTCTGCTTCCCGAACAATGCTAGGAAGATTGTTCCAGAGTTTAGGTGCCAAATAGGAAAAGGATCTACCACCTGCAGTTGATTTTGATATTCTAGGTATTATCAGCTGGCCTGAATTCTGAGATCGCAATAGACGTGAAGGACTATAATGAATTAGGAGCTCGCTCAGGTACTGGGGAGCTAAACCATTTAGTGCTTTGTAAGTAATTAGCAAGATTTTAAAATCTATACGATGTTTAACAGGAAGCCAATGCAGTATTGACAGAACTGGGCTAATATGGTCATACTTCCTGGTTCTAGTAAGAACTCTAGCTGCGGCATTTTGTACGAGCTGTAGTTTATTTATCAGGCGAGCAGAACAACCACCCAGTAGAGCGTTACAGTAATCTAGCCTTGAGGTCATGAACGCATGAACTAACTGTTCTGCATTTTTCATTGAGAGCATATGTCGTAGTTTAGATATATTTTTAAGATGGAAGAATGCGGTTTTACAGATGCTAGTAACATGGCCTTCAAATGAAAGATTGGTATCAAAGAGCACACCCAGGTTCCTAACTGACGACGAAGACTTAACAGAGCAGCCATCAAGTGTTAGACAATATTCTAGGTTATTACGTGAAGAAGTTTTTGGTCCAAAAATTAGAATCTCTGTTTTTTCTGAATTTAGTAGTAGGAAATTACTGGTCATCCAATTTTTTTATATCAGCTATGCATTCCATTAATTTTGTGAATTGGTAAGTTTCGTCAGGGCGCGAAGAAATATAGAGCTGAGTATCATCAGCGTAACAGTGAAAACTAACGCCATGCTTCCTAATGATATCTCCCAAGGGTAGCATGTACAGAGTGAACAGTAACGGTCCTAGTACTGAGCCTTGTGGTACTCCATATTGAACTTGTGATTGATATGACATGTCTTCGTTTACTACTACAAACTGATAACAGTCAGATAAGTATGATTTGAACCATGACAATGCAATTCCACTAATGCCAACATAATTTTCGAGTCTATTTAAAAGAATATTGTGATCAATAGTGTCAAATGCTGCACTAAGATCCAGTAACACTAATAGAGAGATACAACCACGATCTGATGATAAGAGCAAATCATTAGTAACTCTAATGAGAGCAGTCTCAGTACTATGGTACGGTCTAAATCCTGACTGGAAATCCTCACAGATACCATTTCTTTCTAAAAAGGAACATAGCTGTGACTAGTATTGAGATACAGCCTTGGTCAGAAGCTAGAAGTAAGTCATTTGTAATTTTAACGAGCGCAGTTTCTGTGCCATGATGAGACCTGAATCCTGACTGAAATTTTTCATAGATAGCGTTTTTTTGCAAGAAGGAGCACAATTGGACCGACACCACTTTTTCTAGTATTTTAGATATAAATGGAAGATCTGAAATGGGTCTGTAATTTGCCAATACATTTGGATCTAATTGTGGTTTCTTAATGAGAGGCTTAATAACTGCTAGCTTGAACGGTCTTGGGACATGACCTAGAGATAAAGACGAGTTAATAATATTGAGAAGAGGCTCTTCTGCTACAGATAACAATTCTTTCAGTAGTTTAGTGGGTATTGGATCTAATAAACATGTTGTTGGTTTAGACGCAGTGATAAGTTTATTTAGCTCTTCCTGTCCTATAGTTGTAAAGCACTGAAACTGTTCTTGAGGGGTGATAATTGAGGCTGAATCATAAAACTCTGTCAAAGGTTGTACATTTACAATTGTATTTCTGATGCTTTCGATTTTTTCAGTGAAGAAATTAATAAAGTCATCGCTACTAAACTGTAATGAAATATTTTGTTCTGGTGTTGTCTGTTTATTTGTTAATCTAGCCACTGTACTAAACAGGAACCTTGGATTGTTTTGGTTATTTTCTATGAGTTTGTGGAGATGCTCGGCCCTGGCTGCTTTTAGATTCTTTCTATAACGGGACGAGCTGTCTTTCCACGCGATTCTGAAGACTTCTAAACGAGTTTGTCTCCATTTGCGTTCTAGATTACGAGTTTCTCTTTTGATAGCGTGAGTAATACTGTTGTATCATGGTACAGTATTTTTCTCTCTAACCTTTTTTAATCTCATCGGTGCAACAGTATCTAATGTACTAGTGAAAGTGGTGCACATACTGCTAGTCATTTTCTCGAGATCATTTGTGTGTTTAGGTACAATGAGCAGCTGAGACAGATCAGGCAGGTTATTTATGAATTTATCTATAGTTGTCGGAAGAATTGTTCTACCTAGTCGATATCACGGCGCAATTTGGCAAATATCAGCAGTATGCAGTACGCATGTTACAAGGTAGTGATCAGTGACATCATCACTTTGCGGTAGAATTTCTATATCGGTAGGATTGATTCCATGTGATATAATTAAATCTAGTGTATGATTAAGACGGTGAGTGGGTCCAGTGACATTTTGTTTGACCCCAAACGAGTTTAGTAAATCTGTAAACGCAGCCCCTAACGCATCATTTGTATTGTCTACATGAATGTTAAAATCTCCAACAATCAGCGCTTTATCAACGTTGACCAATAGGTCTGAGAGAAAGTCTGCAAACTCTTTTAGGAAATCAACATAAGGCCCTGGAGGTCTATAAACGGTAGCCAAAGCAAGAGATAGTAGCGACTTTTTACTTATATCTGAGAGTGTAACATTTAGCACGAGAATTTCAAATGAATTAAACTTGTAGTTTGTTTTCTGAGTAACGTTAAGAATATCTCTATAGATTGTTGCAACACCACCGCCACGGCCAACCGGACGGCATTTATTTTTATAACAGTAGCCAGGTGGACAAGACTCATTAAGACCGAAATAATCATTTGGTTTAAGCCATGTTTAAGTAAGGCAAATTACATCAAGACTATTATCTGTGATCATTTCATTTATAATAACCGCCTTAGGTGTCAGCGATCTAATGTTTAGTAGCCCTAGTTTTAGAAATTGTTTTTGTTCAGCAATTTTGCGAATTTCTGGTTTGATCACGATCAGATTTTTTCTAGATCCTTTATTTTTATTGTTAAACCTCACTATTCGGGGAATAGACACAGTTTTTATAGACTGTACTACACTCACATTTCTATCAATTAAGTGGGCAGAACAGACTGTGATTTGAGGTTTGACTTACTAGTCATACGGTGCGAAGCGTCTTTGAGATGTTCTCTGACAGAAGATCAGCTCCGATTCTGCTGGGGTGCAAGCCATCAGCAAGGAAGAGCCTAGGTCGCTCCCAAAAAAAAAATTCCAATTATTTATAAAGAGCAGCTTCTGTTCAGTACACCAAGACATTAGCCTTTCATTTAAAGCAAATAATCTACTGAACCTTTCATGTCCACGTCGGTACGTCGGAAGCGGTCCGGACACGGTGATCCTCGTCACGGGCGATGTGGCTCGTACCGTCTCGATCAGGCTCCTGAAGTCCTGCTTCAGCACCTCCGTCTGCCGCAGCCTGGTGTCGTTCACCCCCGCGTGCAGAACAACAGCTCCGATGCTCTCAGCGCCATTCAGGATCGCGGGAACCTGTGTAGCGACATCGAGAACACGAGCACCAGGAAAACAGTGACTGCGCACCTTAACTTTGGTTGTGGTAGCGTGGATGTGGCAGACGATGGAGTCTCCGATGACCACAGCGTCGCATTCTGCCTCGCAAAGAGGGGAGAAGCGGTTCCTCGTCGAGACCTCGAAGACCGGGGGCGGCGGAGGGGGAGAGGTCCTGGTCCGAGGCCTGGCTCGCGCCTTCCATTGCTGAAGAACCCAAGGTCCCTGGTGTGACGGCGCCAGAGTGAACGAGGGCTGGGATGAACGCGTTCTGGGTGCTCGGGCCCTGTGCAGAGAAACACACGGCGTAGAGGAAGCAGGAGTGTTAATATTGCGCTGCAAACTTACCGAGGATTGGTGATTGTCAGCATGGGATGTTTCCAGTGCTGTTCGCTGCTCCCGTAGCTCGGCCTGCTTCTCCAGAAGGGTCCGAATCTGTCGTTCCACAGCCTCCAGCTCCAACTGCACCGCATGCAGCTTGAACGTGTCCTCACCTGCACTCAAAGGTAGAGACACATCCGATACACTCGCCATTAGTATAGATGAACAATAATATTGTGAGTGAGAAGAGTACAAACGCTAGTGTGACCACGCCGCTTTTGCTAACGGGCTAAAGCTAGTAGCGAATGTTCGGGAAGTCGGATAAAACTAGCGATATCAAGGCAATCCGAGTGTTTTTTATATAAAATAATGTCGGGGATGTGTTCCCCTGCCATAAAAGAGAGAATGATAGGTTATAAATTTGATTTTAAGAGAAAAAAAAACAAACAATTAGGAATCAACTCAACGGAGCTCTAACTCAAACAGCGCGGCAGCAACTGAATACGATAAACTGTTGCAGACATACAGCCTTGAGTCCATTTTGGGTGCTCTACGTTAAATTAATTTGTGTGTTATTTGAGAATGGTTGAGTTTATCAGAACTGAAGATAATCTGATTTGATTTTCATGAAAATCAAACAAAGCAGCTACGTCAAGTTTGAAAAAGTAGGTTTTTCGCAAAATTCAACATGGCGAAAAAAACATTAGTCGTAACCTAACATGTTTGGTATCGTTGGACTCAGTAGGGATTCAGGAGTATAAGGAGATGACTCTTGTGAAAATGGGTCAACCACACCCAAAGATATAAGCATTTGAATATATGATTTTACCACTAGGTGGCGCTGGTGCGAAACTTCTCAGGCTCGTTCAGGGCATTGTGCTGATGACCCATACCGAGTTTCGTAACGATACGCTAATGCGTTCATAAAATACAGCATTTTAGCACAAAATTCAAAATGGCCAATATGGGAATATAGGATATTATTCAACTCAGCATGATGCCCCGTTTGCCACATTTATGGACAAACCCATCAGAAGTTATAAGCAAAAATAGCCATTTTCCGTATCTCTGGACCAGTAGGTGGCATTGCACCGAAACGCTGCATGTTGCCTCAGGTTATGCTTATGATGACATGTACCCAGTTTGGTCTGAATACAATAAAGCGTTTTGGAGATATAGCCTCAAGTCTGATTTGGCGAGCTTTTCGTCGAATTCATTTGTACAGTTTTCGAGAACGGATGGATCTATTGAAAAGCTTTTATCAACTTTTTGCAAGCATGGTCTGAAGATGATCTGGTTCAATTTTTGTGAAAATCGGCGTAACGCCCTAGGAGGAGTTCGAAAAAGTAGGTTTTTTGGAAAATTCAAAATGGCGGGAAAATTTTCATGACGGAAAATGACTTCATAGGGTGCAATCGAATCGGCTTGACCCAAGGAATCAGAGGAAAAAAAAGAATTTTGTCTCTAGCCCTTATGGTTAGAAAGTTATTAGCATAAACTTGAGTGAAAATTTGGACGGGTGGTGGCGCTAGAGGGATTGAGTTTGGGACTCCAAATTTGCTATGGACACAGTTGAGACTGGCATCTATCAGTGTGCCAAATTTCACAACTTTTTAGCATACGGTTCTATGGGCTGCCATAGACTTCCAGAGCGGAAGAATAATAATAAGAAAATTAAAGCTGCAAGCAGCATTTATCGGGGTTCAAGCTTTTAAGACCTTTATGCCAGTTATGGTGTTAGGTTCTAGGCCGACACAAAAGCATTTAAGATTTATAGGCTTTTGGATGATACGTAGCGCCACCTGGTGGCTGATTTCTTTCATACTTCACACAGACTGCTAGAGTCAAGAGTCAAATAGGTCCACCAAGTTTCGTTTTGATCAGCCTCCGTTAACCTGGTCAAACAGGTTTTCAAACTTCTTAGGCCAATGGCAGCCATGTTTTTTGAGAGACGCGAAGGTCCTCATAGACATTCATGGCACCTTTGGCCAAGACACTGCCAATTTTCAAGTCAATCGGATTAACTATTGCGTAGTTATTAGCCATTTTCATGTTTTTTTCCTGTTATAGCGCCACCAAGTGGACAATCGCTTTTACATCATGGCAAATTGGCAAGGACAGCGAATGCCAATTTTCAAGTCAATCAGAGTAACTGTTGTGTAGATGTATTGGTGTAGATGTAGTGGCAAAAAAAAAAAAAATTCTTTGACCTCGGACTGAGCTTGTACACACATGTACCATGTTTGGTGAAAATATCTTGTTGCAATCAAGAGATGTAACCATTTTAGTAAAAGGCAACTGCTACTTCAAACATTTTGCCGTTCAGTTGCGAACCTGAATCACCAATCGAAATTCTTTTAATAACTTTTTGCCATGAGTGTTTCTAGATGATGCATGTCAAGTTTTGAACAGATTGCACAAATGGCCTATGAGGAGTTCGAAAAAGTAGATTTTTCAAATAATCACAAATGTTTAACGAACAATTTGATTGACAGCAGTGGTTCTTGAGGCAAAGTTGTTCAGAATGAGGAGATTCAACATATATGAACATTGTGTGAATGTGTGATACGTTGCGTGATATATAGGTTCAAAAACACAATTGCGCCACCTAGTGGCCGTTTTCTTTCAAACTTCGCACAGACCTCTAGGGCCACGAGTCAGACAGGCCCACTGAGTTTTGTCCCAATCGGCCTCCGTTAACCTGGTCTAAGAGGTGCTCAAAATTTATAGGCCGATGGCAGCCACGTTTTTCGAGATACACGAATGTCATCATACATCATCAAGGCAACTCAGACAAAGACAGTGCATGCCAATGTTCAAGTCAATTGGACTAACAGTTGCGTAGTTATAGCAGTTTTTATGTTTTTTTCATATTATAGTGCCACCAAGTGGTAATACTCTGCAATTTTTTTTGTATGACCACAGAATGAACTACATGAGTCTGACAAGTTTGGTGAAAGTATCTCATTTCGTTCAAGAGTTATAACCATTTAAGTGAAAGTGGCCCTGCCAACTTCAAACGTTTTGGTGTCTCGTCACGAGAGTGAATCACAGATCGATATTATTTTAATAACTTTTTGCCAGGAAGGTCTCTAGATGATGTATATGAAGTTTCGAGTGAATCGGACAAATGGCCTATGAGGAGCTCGAAAAAGAATATTTTTCAGAAAATTCAAAATGGTGGAAAAATGTTAATGGCGGAAATCGTCTTGAGCCAAGGATTCCAATGATATAAGACACTTGAGTCTACGACAAACGGTCTAGGAGTTATGAGCAGTTTCGCGTTGTTGATCGCTATAGCGTCCCCTATAGGCCAATCGGGGTCATACCTTGTCAGGCTCTCCCCAAATTGAGACCTACCATACCAGGTTTCAAGCCTCTAGGCCTTACGGTTTGGTCCGCACGATCAGTTTTATGGTGGAAAAATAATAATAATAAAAATCCTAACAATTACAATAGGGTTTCAGCACTTCGTGCTTGAACCCTTAACTAACGATTACAAGAGGTACCTACGCACCTTCGGTGCTTGGCCCCTAATAACGATTACAATAGGTGCCTTCACACCTTCGGTGCTTGGCCCCTAATAATAAATGGAGCAATTCCAATAGGGTCCTCACACCATCAGTGCTCGGGCCCTAATAAAATATGAAAATACAATAATTGTGTTACCACATACAGAAGAAAAAACAATATCTGAGAATAATCATCAATTAATTACGTGTCCGAAAAGGAGCGGGATGAAGCAAAAGCTTGTTATTTACCCACCCCTTATACAGCTATCAAAAATTCCAATATATATTAAATATTTTTCTATATATACTATATATTCATAGCACAATAACAAATAAACCTTTTTTTCAACTCAAACCAAATTTGACCTTTTATACCAAACGACCCATCACCCTTTAGTCTTAATACAATTAATCTTTTAACCCACCCTCACACTCACTTTTGTTCATCCTCATATCCTTTTAGTAACTCGTTTTTATACAACATTTTAAATTGTTTAAAGTTTGTACAATATTTTAACACCTGCTTCAAATTATTCCACAACCTCACCCCACATATAGTGATGCAAATACTTTTTAGAGTTGTTCTTATGTTGAGCTTTTTAAAGTTTAATTCATCTCTCAAGTTATACCCACCCTGCCTCTCCATAAACATTTTTTGTAAATTTTCCGGAAGTAAATTATTTCTTGCTTTAAACATAACTTGTGCCATCTTAAATTTAACCAGATCAATAACCTTAAGTGTATATGATTTCAAGAATAATGAATTTGTATGTTCCAGATATCCAACATTATTTATGATTCTGATTGTTCTCTTTTGTAATTTGCATAACGACTGTAGGTTGGTTTTGTAGGTATCTCCCCAGATTTCCACACAATAATTTAAGTATGGCACTATGTGTTACATGTTCATGGTTATGTTCCTTTAGTTTGACCCAGTTTTCCCCATTCTGTTTCATCAGTCATTGCTTTCACTTGTGTCTAGTTAATTACCTTGTTAAGTTCCCTTTGTTCTAGTCATGTTTATATACCCTGTGTTTTCCTCCACTCCTGGTCCGTTCTCGTTTATGTAAGTTGTGTATCCTGTGTTTCTGTGATTAAACTCTACTCCTTACCCTTTTCTGTCGTCATTGTGCCTTTGATCTACACACCCGTAACAGAAGAACGGACCGATACAGTTTTTGCGGCGATTTTCTTTTCTTTAGTTTTTTTCCCCTTTTTTTCCCTTCATTATGGACCCTGCCGTTGCCATTCTTTGCCTGGATCAGAGGGACCGCTCCCTGGAAGCTCACACCATGGAGTTTTTGGAGTTGGCGTGCCACACACACTATCCTGACCGCTCGTTCTGTGTGTTCTACCTCTACTGCCTAAGCGAGTGGTCCCGAGCACGCCTCCCAGGGAGCGGTCCTTGGAAGGAATTCGCCGCACTCGTGGAGTGGGTGCTGGTGAGTAACGACTCACCCTTCACCGTCGGCCCTGCGGAGGATGACTTCGCCACCAGTCCCACTCCACTGCCAGAAGCCAGTCAGCCACCACCTAACGTCGCAACGGAGATGTTTCACGTGCCCACCGCAGACCGAGGAGGCCAGCCTGCCGCGATGGATGAGCCAGGACCGAGGAAAGGATCGGACGGTACCATCGCCCCAGAGCCAACCTCGCAGCAAGGGTCTGACCAGGTGCGCGAGCCGGTTACATCATGTGACGTCGAGGGAGTGCTTGTGGAGCTCGAGGGCTGGGAGGAAAGCTCCGCCCACAACACCACCACGATGGTTGAAATGACTGACACTGGTAAATATTCTGAGGACATTTAAAAGACATTTTTATGGCTGATTTAATTGATTTTTTTCGGAGAGGTGATTTCCCATTCCTCTGATTTCCCTGTTTTTAATGAATCTCCTGTATTCCCTGAGCTTCCTGAGGACCATTCTCCAGCGTTCTCTAAATCTCCTGTATTCCCTATCTGCCCACCCAGCCTCCCTCTCCTGCATCCTCCGTCACCCAGTTTCTCAGCCAGTTCCTCAGTCCCACCATCACTTCTGCCCTTCAGCCGCTCGACATCTCCCACATGCCAGGTGGGGATGTCAAGCATCTTCAGGTCCTCCACTCCATCTGTTCCAGAGGATCCGCTGCCTCCTCTTCCAGCCTCTACGCCCCCTGCTCCACCTCGGCCCGTCAACGCTTCGGTGTCACCCTGGCTCCTCCCTCCCTCGGCTCCACCGGACACCATCGGCCATACGGCTTCTCCGGGCTCCCTCGTCTTTCCGTTTTCGCCTTGGTCAGTCGTCCACCTGCCTGCACCTATGGTCCCGTCTGGCTTCTCCTTCCCTCCAGCTCCACCTACATCCTCGGTCCCACCGGCTCAGCCTCCGCCCTCTGGATGCCCGCCTCCTCCTCCTCCAAAAATAGAGCTGGGGTTTCTATCCCAAAGATCCACATCCACCCCTTCTGTAGTTTCTGAATCATTTATTATTTTTGCCAGATTTGGTCCCACATTTACAAAAAAAATTATTGAAACCATTAACCACATCTTCTTTGTTGTTTATTATCTTATCTTTATCAATAAAATATTCTGGATAACTTATATTTTTATTTTTAGTTCCTTTTCTAATTATACCATTTAGAATGTTCCATAAATCTTTCATATTATTTTTATTATTATCTAATATTTTATTATAATATTCTTCTTACACTTCCTCATAATATTAATTATTTTTATTCTTACACTTTTTATATTTATTTTCTGCTTCTGGGGTACGATATTTAATAAATTGTCTATAAAGTGTATTTTTCTTCTTACAGGCATTTAATAAACCTTTTGTGATCCATGGACTATTTGTTTGCTTTTGTTTGCTACCATATTGTTTTACAGGACAGTTTTTATCATACAGTGATGTAAAAATATTTAGAAATCCATTATATGCTTTATCAACATCATCCTCTTCATGTACTACATTCCAATTTTGTTTCAGTAATTCATTCTTGAAAACATTTATGTTTCCTGCCATTCTTACTCTTTTGTATGTGATTAGGATGTGATATAACTAATATTATTAGATTTCCTATACTTACAGTGATAATAAAAACAGGTAAATGATCACTAATGTCATTGTATAATAACCCACTATCTATATTGTTATCCATAATATTTGTGAATATATTGTCAATTAATGTGGCACTATGAGATGTGATTCTACTGGGTCTGATGATTGTTGGATACTAGCCCATGCTATACATTATATTAATAAAATCTTCTGTCAGTTTATGCTTTTTTGGATTTAGTATGTCAATGTTAAAGTCTCCACATATGAACAATCTTTTGAGATGTTTTTGTGAATATTTTTTCCATCCAATCATTAAATATTTCAATATTTGATCCAGGAGTTCTGTACACACAACTCACAACAATGTCGGCCGCTTGTCCTCGTCGAGCAATAAAACGTCTTAGTGCATGAATAATTGAGTCAGTGTCCAGTGATGCGATCATTTCAATGTCAACGGCTCTAATGGCCAAGCAGGTAAAAATGACTCTGTAGCGCTTTAGGATTCAAAAGGGCTGAAACAATCTACTCCAACATGAGTAAAAGGGTGGTTTGTCTGGTGAAACTCGATCTTGAGGCAAATCAGCCATCTGCTGATGTCCTGCAATTCCATTGAACCTTCTGCACATGTAGCACGCCCGCCGTCCGACTGGCGGTGCTGCAGTAAGTTTTCTGTTTAAAATAAACAAAGAGAGACACAGTTGTGCTGCTTTCAATCATGGAGTTGCTCTCGTAATGGCCTCTTCTCTGCGACTCCCCTTTAACCACACAGTCAGCACAGCGTCTCCCCCTACTGTCCACTGATAGTACTACGCATCACCATTAGGCATAATAACAACGATTGAAACAATATTATAAACAACAAAATCAAATAGATGGCAACAAAAAACAAATTATTCCTGTGACTACACATACAGGGTGTCACCCTCCCCCCGACAAAAGAAACGGCTCCAAACAACACTGTCCCTTTAACTCTTATAAACAGTTTTCACAATAACACAAACATTCTCCTCACATTGCAACCAATTTTAAGATTTCTGTGTCAATGTGTAATGTATAAGTGTGTTCATTGTTCACTTTCATGTCTGTGTATGTGTCTTAATTCTGTTTTCTTGTAGGTACTAATTCTCTAGTGTCCACAAAAGACAGTATAAGGTGATAAAGTAGGATAGGAACCTATCTGGTAAGGAAATGTAATTGGGCTGACCCAATGAGGGGTAAGTAAAGACCCGTGTAGGTAGTCTTTCTCCCTCCATAGGTACCATCTCTCCCTGCTCATCCTCCATCACACCTCAGATTCCAGTGCAGCAGGTAAGTCAGTTGATGAACGAGTCGCCACTGGCTCAGGTAAGTATTCTTCCTCTACTCCTAGAGTTATCTTTTCATTCCTTCCAGGTCCATCCTTCCAGGTCCATTTCTCTATCTCTGATCTCTTTCGTAAGTGTCAGGCATAGTCCTTCTTTGCACAGATCTCTGCTTTTCAGAGGAGCGCAACCAGTAGTACGATCTTGGAGCATTACTGTCATCCGAACACAAATCACTTGAATTTGCTTCTTCAGGCTGTCGAGCTGATTTTGACAATCTTTGTTTCCTTCCCTTAGGTCTACATGGGTCATCAGCTCCCGGAGGTGGCGGTTCTACAGGTAGGTCAAGTCAAGTCACCTTTATTTATATAGCGCTTTTTACAATGTAGATTGTGTCAAAGCAGCTTTACATTGATAACTGGTACATTATTTGGCTGCACAGCAGCTCTTAAAAGAATAGTGTCAATGCAGGCAGATCAAAGCACTGTTGAATATCAAATGTCAAGTCAAATGTCAAGTGTCCCCAACTAAGCAAGCCAAAGGCGACAGCGGCAAGGAACCCAAACTCCATCAGGTGACATCAGGTGGCAGACAAGTGGCAAATAGGTGTTTAAATGGAGAAAAAAAACCTTGAGAGAGACCAGGCTTAGTCGGGGGGCCAGTTCTCCTCTGGCCAACAGTGCTTTGTTACGATTCAGGTAGCTATCATAAGTCCGACAGGATCGCAACATTCAAAGTATTGATTCCAGTTCCATCCAATTGAGGATCGTATTCATCACGGCTGTTGAGGAACTGTGTCGTGGCTGTCGTGTCGATGAGGCCCTCAGAGTAGATGATCTAGTTGACTCAATCTCTGCTGATACTTCAGGGCTGCATTGTGGTCGTGTCAAGGTGCAGGTCCTTGGTCTCACCTGGATACGGCCTGGATCCGGTTGACTACGGTGAACCTCGGGATAACCAGAAAGACTAATATTAGCGTAGATGCCATTCTTCTTCTGATGTAACGAGTACATCAGGTGTTATAGGAAGTGTTCCCGGTTCCGGCTGACCTAATTTATGCAGCCTAATAATCCTTTAACAGATTTGAAAATATAAATTGGTGATGTGTTATGTGTATGCCAGCTTAAAGAAATGCGTTTTTAGTCTAGATTTAAACTGACAGAGTGTGTCTGCTTCCCGAACAATGCTAGGAAGATTGTTCCAGAGTTTAGGTGCCAAATAGGAGAAGGATCTACCACCTGCGGTTGATTTTGATATTCTAGGTATTATCAGCTGGCCTGAATTCTGAGATCGCAATAGACGTGAAGGACTATAATGAATTAGGAGCTCGCTCAGGTACTGGGGAGCTAAACCATTTAGTGCTTTGTAAGTAATTAGCAAGATTTTAAAATCTATACGATGTTTAACAGGAAGCCAATGCAGTGTTGACAGAACTGGGCTAATATGGTCATGCTTCCTAGTTCTAGTAAGAACTCTAGCTGCTGCATTTTGTATGAGCTGTAGTTTATTTATCAGGCGAGCAGAACAACCACCCAGTAGAGCGTTACAGTAATCTAGCCTTGAGGTCATGAACGCATGAACTAACTGTTCTGCATTTTTCATTGAGAGCATATGTCGTAGTTTAGATATATTTTTAAGATGGAAGAATGCGGTTTTACAGATACTAGAAACATGGCCTTCAAATGAAAGATTGGTATCAAAGAGCACACCCAGGTTCCTAAGAGACGACGAAGACTTAACAGAGCAGCCATCAAGTGTTAGACAGTATTCTAGGTTATTACGTGAAGAAGTTTTTGGTCCAAAAATTAGAATCTCTGTTTTTTCTGCGCGAAGAAATATAGAGATGAGTATCATCAGCGTAACAGTGAAAACTAACGCCATGCTTCCTAATGATATCTCCCAAGGGTAGCATGTACAGAGTGAACAGCAACGGTCCTAGTACTGAGCCTTGCGGTACTCCATATTGAACTTGTGATCGATATGGCATCTCTTCGTTTACTACTACAGACTGATAACGGTCAGATAAGTATGATTTGAACCATGACAATGCAATTCCAATAATGCCAACATAATTTTCGAGTCTATTTAAAAGAATATTGTGATCAACAGTGTCAAATGCAGCACTAAGATCCAGTAACACTAATAGAGAGATACAACCATGATCTGATGATAAGAGCAAATCATTAGTAACTCTAATGAGAGCAGTCTCAGTACTATGGTACGGTCTAAATCCTGACTGGAAATCCTCACAGATACTATTTCTTTCTAAAAAGGAACATAGTTGTGATGATACTACCTTTTCTAGTATTTTTGACAGAAAAGTGAGATTTGAGATCGGCCTGTAATTGACTAATTCTCTAGGATCAAGTTGTGGTTTTTTAATAAGAGGTTTAATAATAGCCAGCTTAAAAGTTTTCGGTACGTATCCTAGTGATAAAGATGAATTGACGATATTAAGAAGAGGATCTATAACCTCTGGAAGCATGTCTTTCAATAGCTTAGTCGGTATAGGGTCTAACATACATGTTGTTGATTTTGATGATTTAACAAGTTTAGACAATTCTTCCTCTCCTAAAGCAGTAAATGAACTGAATTTTTCCTCAAAAATCTGACGCGATACTGTAATAGACGGTTGCATGGTTATAATTTTTTCTCTAATATTATCAATCTTGCAAGTAAAGAAGTTCATAAAGTCATTACTGCTGTGCTCTTTGGAAACATCAGAAGTTGAAGCTTTATTTCTTGTTAATTTAGCCACTGTATCAAATAAATACCTAGGGTTGTGTTTATTTTCTTCTAAAAGTTTTGAAAAATAAGCAGATCTAGCAGATTTTAAGGCCTTTCTGTACTCAATCATTCTCTCTCTCCACGAAATGCGAAATACTTCTAGTTTTGTTTTCTTCCAGCTGCGCTCCATTTTTCTGGCTGCTAACTTTAGGGCCCAAGTGTGCTCATTGTACCATGGCATTGGATTAATCTTTTTTAAGCGCAAAGGAGCAACTGAGTCTAATGTGCTGGAAAAGACAGAGGCAATAGTTTCTGTTACAACATCGAGGTCTTCTAAGCTTTCTGGTATGCTAAGGCGATGAAACTGATCAGGAAGATTATTTATAAAGCGATCTTTAGTGGTAGAAGTGATGGTTCTACCATATTTATGGCATGGAGGCAGTTTAGCCGCCTTGACTAAATGTAGTATACACGAGACTAGATAATGATCTGAGATGTCGTCACTCTGCTGCAGAATTTCAACAGCATCAATATCGATTCCATGTGACAATATTAGATCTAAAGTATGATTACGACAATGAGTAGGTCTCGACACATAGGTCATTAACCACGGTAGGTCATTAACCAGGTGAAGCAGGTTCCGATGCAAGGTACGTATCGCTGCCAGATTTTGACCCCCGCTGGACTCAGGGTACACTTGATAGACTGGTCCATCTCCTACTCTTTCTTTGACAACGTACACCGCTCTCTCCCAGTATGACCTTAACTTTCCAGGCCCACCTCGTTCACTCAAGTTCAGACCAGAACTCGATCTCACTTTACATGAGTCACTTGGTCTGGTGGTATGACAACATCTCTTGGACCAACTGTGACAACAGCCTCTGTGTTCAAATGGGGTTGTTCCTGAATGAAGCTCACTATCGCGTTGACTTGTTCGCCTTGAAATTCCAGGGCCATCTTTAGGAGTTCTGCAAATGCACATAGACCACGCACAGTGTCCTTCTTCCCCCTCATTAGCTCCTCGACAACATTAAACCCCAGCAGTGGCCACTCTAAAGATATCTTCCCCACAAGGAAAGGCACTTGAATAGCCAAACTTGGATCATCATTCCCGGCCAGGTTCACTGTCAATTCTACCCATCCCTCAAATGGCAGTGGTTCTCCATTAACAGCTGAGACATTGAAGTCACCCCCATTGACTATCTCTGACAGTGGTCGCAAAGCTTGATCTGGTATTTACACTTCCAGTTGTAGTCAATTATACTAACTTGTGCTCCTGTGTCCAGAAGAGCGGTTACTGCGAAACCATGAATGTGGCACTTGAGGATAGCTTTCTTTCCAATGAGCTGGGCTACTCGGTCATGGGGATGTTGTCTTTGATTCAGCAAATCAGCTGTTCTACCCATCCAAGCTTCTTTCTCCTTAGGCTGGGGCTGGGGTTGCTCGGTCACTGTTCGCCCCTCGTCAGTGGCCGCTGGTCGTTTCCCGACACCTTTTCCCTTCTTAGACAGCCCACTACACGATGTCCTTCCTCACCGCATGCAAAGCTGTGACTGCAAGAGGTAACATCTTTGCTACTACATTTGGGACACATTCGTCTATGTTGCTTTCGCTGCAGCTGGTAATCAGGGACTTTGCACTGACCTTCTGTCATTCTCGCCTTTGCAAGTGATTCAAGTCTTTGTAAGAGCTTCAATTTGTGCACTTAAATGATTGTCTCAGTTTGGTCGTTATGTCTATTGCAATCTGAGTCCTTACCTTGGCTGGACTCACACTGGGCGCTGAGGGCATTTGACACTCTCTCGCGTGAGGCTTGTCCCAGCGACGTTGTCTTTCACTCTTGTCATTGGCTATCTGAGTTACTTGGCGCAAGAGTGTCACCAGCCGGTTCGTAAGCAGAGGTTTCAATTCGGTGCGAAACTGGTTGTACTTGGTGCCCATGCCCTAATAAATCGTTCTCAGAAACACATTTTGAATCATTTGCTCATCATACTCTAGGTCTGTGACAGCTTGTTTAGACAGGAAAATGAGTTTCTGTTTCAGCCCAATCAATCTATACAGGAATTGTTGGGGAGTCTCGTTGTCATTCTGTTTACCGCACATTAACTCCTGGAAGAGCTCAGAGCTACTTCTCTCAATCAGATGTGACTGAAGGAAACTCTTTAACTCTGGGATTGTCAGTCCCTCCTTGTTCACTAACATGTCCTTGACGTTTCCTGGCTTAATGACTCTCAAGACCCCTCTGATGATGTAATTTTCACTGTGGTTAGCTGCTAGTCCCTCATCTATTTTCTTGGTTACATTAGTGTAGCTTATATCAGAGGTCACCAATCTGCTAGATTGCTTAAGAAATTCACGTACCTCTACTGTGATACATCAGAAGCCTTCAGAATTTCAGACACTCTATTAGCCACAAAGCACTTAAATCTTGAGGTCTTTTCTCGAAGGTATTTGAGTACTGAAGTGCTGTCCGTCCAAAAAATAGAATCCTCAAAAGGCATCTTAAGTTCTTTCATCCATATCTTGTCGATACGACTAGCAAGCGTAGCAGCTGTAAGTTCCAAGTGAGGGCTCGTAATGGGTCTTAATGGTGTAACTCTTAGCTTGCTTACCAGAAGAGTAGAATGTGCCAGTTTTTGGTCATTATGAAGCAGCAGACAGGATACCACACCATATCCTTGCTCGCTTGCATCTGAAAAATTATGCATTTGAGCAGATTTTACTTCTCAGAATCCATCAGGCTTCAAACATCTTCTGACCTCAAAACTCTCCAAGCGATGCAAATCAGTCAGTCAGTTCATCCAACACTGAACATACACTGAAAGAATAGCATTGTCTCATCCTATTCCCTCTCTGCACAGATCTTGCAGTATCCTCTTGACAGACAGAATCACAGGTGACAAGAACCCCAGAGGATCATAGATGGAGCTTACCACTGAGAGAATTCCTCTCCTGGTAAGAGGTCTATCCTTGACTACCACTTTAAAATGAAAGGCATCTGATCCATGCGCACCATTGCACTCCCAATGCTCTTTCAAGTGGCAAAGTATCATGATCCAAGTCTAGATCCTTTACCTTCTTCTCTCTGTCCTTTTCAGGAATAGCACCCAATACAGCACGGCTGTTAATCATCCATTTTGTTAAATTAAATCCTCCTTTGGCACACATACTAGTTGAGATCCTTGTACAGCTGTACAGCGTTGGATTCAGAAGGTACGGAAACAAGGCAGTCATCCACATAGAAATTATTGAAAACAACATTGAGTGTCTTGGAGTCAAATGGATCAAAAAGATCTATTTGACTCCAAGACACTCGATGTTGTTTTCTAACTTATAAAGATTGAGAACACTGCAATTAAAGTCTGTTACATAGTTAATGCAACTTAAAACAATTACATTTTATTAACGAGGAAATTAGTTTTATTTCTGTGTGGCTAAAATTTTTCAGTAAACGCCCCTATTTAAATAATTTTTTTAAGTTTACTGAACAATGTAAAGTGACATCATCTACGTCACGTCGTTGCTTAATTGAGAAGAATCCATTCAACATGGCGGACACTCGCAAGCGACCGAAGCAAACTTAATGGAACATCTTGTAAGTATATCAAAACATCTGTGGACATTTCTTATTTGTTTTTTGAATGTTGTAAGAATATCATGATGAAGAAATGTTTTAATCGCTGTTTTTTTCCGCAGCTCAGTAAAATGCAGCATTTCCCCAGTGCTTTTGAATGCTATTTTAGTTGCAGTCCTACGTTTTGAATGTTGCTCGTTAAGTGCACTGTTTAGGGATGCGTTTCCCAAAAGCACCGTGAGCCAAGTTGATCTTTGAGACCATTCCATCAAATGCAAATGCTTCTACGATCAACTTAGACTTGCAATGCTTATGGGGAAAAGCAGCCCTGCTAAATGTGATTTTATTTGGTCTATGTTGTAGCGTCTGTTCAAAATCGGATCTGCCCGTCAACTTTAGAATCTTCAGAATGCTTTTAGCCTCCTGAACTGTGCGTGTAAATCACGAATCGGCTCCAGCAAGTCCGGGACCAATTGCCCCATTGGCACCTTTGTTACCCCAGTAAAGAAAAACAGAACATATTCTCACCAGCTCCAGGGACTTCAAAGAGTCACCCTGTTGGGGCTAAAGGGTTATGTGGTCACAGACACCGGCCACAACCCCAATACACACACACTATGACAGACACTCACAAACACGCATGGAGATTGTGAATGTACATTTATCCTCCAAATATGACTGTGCCAAAGTGTACCCATCGCTGTATTTAAAGGTGCATGTATTTATCCCTAGTATATAAGCTTAGCTATGACTGTAGTTGTATTAGTTTTATTCTAAACGATAAAACTCAAGTATAAACTGTATCTCCCCTTTTATGTCTTTGCCATCTGACAAGTTTGGTCTCATTTTAAAGCTTTCGTTATGCTCTAATCGAAAATGTATGTCACATGACTGTAAAATGCATTCTTCTATTTTTAATGGTACTTTGAAGAAAATGTACTCAGATCTGACACTTCATAAACCATGCAAATTAGGTCATAAATGGAGACAAAGAAAAAGTTTGCCCGCCAAAATCACACCCTCATCATTGGCTGATGTACCCAAGGAGGCGTTCTGGTCTGTTGTCCTTAAAACATAATGACACGCGTCTCTTGATTGTCTCTCGATTGGCCCTTGCCATTTCACGCACGTCTCTCCCGGACGTCTCAGCGACCGCGCTTCCATCACGCGCCCCCCTCTTCGTGACGACCATCTTTTTGGCAACAAGTTTCTTTGTGAAACCCTCTTCATCCGTCGCCCGAAGTCTTCACTCTTCATCGCCTAGGAGACGGACTCTTTTCCTTTATTTTCCGGTTATCTTACTCTTAAGTTAAACCCTTGTTTGAAAACCCCGCCGAAGAACACCTTCTCGGAAAAGGACCAATCGCTTCAGCCGCACGCACCGAAACTCCTGCAGAAACACGAAACGACCACAGCACCTGAACCTATGCAAGTATAGAACCATTCTTTCCGAAGCGAGTTTCCTTGCTGGCTCTCAAAGGTTTTAACTGTTCGTAAGTTGCCATTCCTTTGATCACCTCTGTTTTCTTGACTTTACTTTCGCTTTCTATATATGTGTATTATTTGTGTATGTTTAGTAGTATAGTCTCTGTATCCGTAGTTTCATATATTAAATACATTATATTCATGCTCGATTGTTCTTGCGATTTGTTCTAATAGTTTCTCTAAATTATTATCAAACCAGAACTAATCATATATGTAATTGATTATAATTCGTTGTAATTAATTCACAATATATGTATAATTCCCTCTTGGGTCAGTATATGTATTATAACTAATCATAAAGCTTTATGATTTATTATATTCATATATTTCACCCATAAATTAATTAAATACCTGTACAATTTCGCTACAATGTATTATTTCTACATGCAAAAACTAACACTATGCTAACACTAACTTCATCCAAGATTAGGTTAAGGCTAATACACAGACATGAATTTAGCAATATATTGGATATTAAGTTTACAAAACAAATCTACAAACCTGAGGTAAAGTTACAAACATTCTTTAATTGCAGGCTGAACTGGATGCTGAATACTAAAGAGTGAGCCTCAACACTTAAGGTAACTTCTGTTGATTTGAAATGTGAAGTTGTGTGATGTCTCCTTAGATAACAGGACACAGACTAATCTTTCTCTTTTCCAAATCCATTGTTGGTTATATACTTACTTGTGTGTGTTTGTGATTTTCTAGGTTTATGCTGTGTTTCACTGTATCAAAGAAAGCGATACACACCAGCAAGATTTCAGAGATGATGTGTGACATTGAATGTTTATGATCTTCCGGTGAGTTCAGATTTGTCCACACTAACTTCCTCCATCACTGTCTTCAGTGTATATAAAATAAAGTTGGCTTGCTTGTTTAACATGTTAATTTTCGTGTTTACATTAGGGCTGAAACGATTCCTCGAGTAACTTGAGTAACTCGATTACAAAAATTTATCGAGGCAAATTCCTCTGCCTCGAAGCCTCTTTTAATTCATTTTAAAGCTCACATCACGTTCTTGCGCAATGATTTTTTTTTTTTTTTTTTTAGTGTGACAACGCGCTTACGTCAAAGCGAAAGGAGATGCAAGGAGTCTTTTGTCTTTTGATTTGAGGGCGCGGGCGCGTGCGGGCTGCAAAATGGAAGGGCACGATAACAATGGCAATGAGCAAAGAGAAGAAACAAACAGGAGAAAACGACAGAAAATGTCCAAGGTTTGGTATCATTTCAAATTGAAAAGTAAAGAAAACACCGTGGCATGTGTCCATTGCAAGATCGAGCTAGCATACTACAACAGCACATCGTCCATGCTGCAGCATCTCAACAGAAAACATCCACTCTACTTAGAGACCGGAGGACCATCACTCGAAACAAGGTAAATTCAATGTAGCGTTAAATACACGTTATTGCTAGTCGAGATGAAGGCTGTTAAATAATGGACGTTAATTATGTCAGTAGAATTGGCCAGTACAATTATGTGAAAATATACCACACTGCAGATGCGGAGGGGCCGTTGCATCACCGGATTATTTAACAGCCTATACCACGGCTACTTACGAAAGGAGTTAATTTACTGTGCAAAAAAGTTGTGAATTGCTTTTACGATGAAACATACTAGATAATTTCTTTATACCATGGCTTAAGTGAATACTCAGTTGATACTTCCGTTTGAATACTGAACAATGAATACATTGTTGTAATCATGTCCCTAAGCCTAATGTGCTCCAATACAGCAGGTGTGCTAATTTTAGTTTGATTGCAATGAATAGGATTTATAAATGCACAGCCATGAACTTAGTGTATGATATTGATATTTTGTCTTAGTAATAAATATCATCAATAATTATTTTTTTCACCTCCTTTTCAGTAAATCATCACAGCTTTGTATGGACAGATATGTGCGGACAGCTATTTCATGTTCCACTGAGCATGCAGCTGAGTTTTCAGACAGCATTTTAAACATGATCGTCACAGACATGCGCCCACTGTCCATGGTGGAGGATGGCTTTAAAGCGATGATTTCCACATTCAATTCAAAGTATGAGCTTCCTTCAAGACCCTTCTTCACAAAAAAGATGGAGAAAAAGTATGAATGCATCAAAGGCAAGTTGAAGAAAGCCCTGCAGGAGACTGACAGCATTGCACTCACAACTGATATTTGGACGAGTGTTGCGACAGAGGCTTATCTGGGGGTGACGTGTCACTATCTTGGGGAGGACTGGGAAATGTTGTCCCACTGCCTGACAGCGATGCCTCTTGAAGAGAGACACACAGCTGCAAATATTGCAGAGTGGATTGAGGATTTAACTGCCAAATTCGACATTCCACATGAAAACATCAAGGCTATTGTTCATGACAATGGTGCTAATGTCGTAGCAGCAGCAAAGATTTTGCAAGAAAAGCATGGATGGGCATCAGTGCGATGTACAGGGCACACCCTCAACTTGGTTGTACAAAGCTCTCTAAAGATCCACCAAGCTATCTCCAAGTGTGTGGCTGCTGCGAGATGCCTTGTCGAACATTTTAAGAAGAGTGATATGGCATGCACCAAGTTAAAGTAGAAGCAGAAGCAAATGGGCACCGAGACAAACATGCTGGTGCAAGATGTATGTACACGATGGAACAGCACCTATCAGATCCAGGCTGCTAGAACAATGATGGCCGATGACTGCTACACTCTCTGACCCAGCAGTGACTCAGAGAGGGAAACACTACCTAGATCTCAAGCCTGAACAGTGGAACCTGATTGAAGGGCTGAGCCAAGTCCTTGAGCCCTTTGAAGCAGCTACAGTGTTTCTGAGCGGACGGCAATATATTACACTCTCTGCACTTCCACAGCGAGTGCACAAACTTAAGAACAGCATACAGAGTCCAGATCTTGAGACTGCACCAATGAGGTTATTCCAGGTTCATGCAACAGAACAGATCACAGCAAGATGGCAAGGACTGACGGAGTTTACACCTGAATCTCCAAACATCACACTGCTTGCTGCTGCTCTGGACCCCAGGTTTCGAAAACTGAAGTTCTTGCCTGCTGACCAAGTATTCAAGGTCCAGAGCACAGTACAAAATATGGCACTTGCTGTTGCTGCCAAAAAGCAAGCAAGGCAGCCCACTGAAAGTGAAAATGGAACATCCTGCACAGCACACGACTCCCCAAAATCGCATGCCAAGGTCACATTGTTCCTCGACATACTGGGATCAGACTCCAGCAACAGTGATGAAGAAGAACATGAGGAGCAGCAGTTAAACCAAGCTGTGCAGAGAGAGGTAGGCAGTTTAATACAGAAAAAAAGGACTTTTGCAAAAGATAAATAACAAAAACAAAACACATTTTTAATTCTTTCATTGTTAATTCTTTCATTGTCACACTATTCCATAGATCTTGATGTATTTTGGAGAACATCCCCTGTCCAAGAAGGAGAATCCACTGTCATGGTGGAAAATGAATGCAGCGCGCTATCCAATGCTGGCAAAGCTGGCAAAGGCCGTGCTGTGTATTCCGGCCACATCCACGCCATCAGAGCGTCTGTTTTCAGCAGCAGGAAACATTGCTTCAAAGCGCAGGGCAAGCCTCAGTTCTGAGCATGTTGATATGCTTACCTTTCTTCATTGCAATCACATGCTCCTTTAAAGACTTTTAAAGCACACACACACACGTTGAGAGAGAGACATTTATATTCTGATGAATATATTGGCTTAAAGCACTCAGTGTGATACCATGCATGGACTCTAGTTCCAAGTTCCTGTCCATGTGTTTTTGCCTCTTACTAAGCATTCCAAAAAGACAGTAAAGGCTTATGTTATGCCTGAGCTGTAGATTTTGAAACTTTTAGTTCTGAAAGTTAAGTTTCACGACTTAAAGGCAGTATTTTTGTATTATTATTACTATTATTATTTATTTTTATTTTAATGTATGCCTTAGTTTTGATACTTTAAAAAAGTAATTTGAAAGTAATTTATTTTTGTTTTTGTTTTTGCATCTCAGAAGGGTTCATTTAAAACCCAGAATGTATTGCACTTAAATGTACTTAATTCAGTCAACTCGGTCAACTTTGTCATTGTTCAGAGTACAAGTACAGACAGAGAAACAATGGGTAATATCTAAATGTTTATTTTTGATAGAAAATATTGTTGTATGCATTGCATACTATGCATTTAAAAAATAAAAGTTCGTTTTTCTAAAAAAGGAAACCAATTAGTTGTTCATTTTAAGAGACTCATCTTATTTTCTCTTGTATATTTAATATTGCTATTTAATTAAGCAAAATACATTTTATCCGATTTCTCGATTAATCGATGAAATTTTTGGTTGAATACTCGATTACTAAAATATTCGATAGTACAGCCCTAGTTTACATGTCAACAGGAAACAAGCTCTTCGTGCTCTCCCCAGTGTACATGTGAGGACGAACCACAGTTCTTCAAGACTTGAAATGTAAGTATTCAGTGCATTAATAGAACTGCTATTAGCAGTAAATATAAATGTCTAGTTTTAATCTCATAAGTTAAAGGATTAGTTCACTTCAAAATTAAAATTTCCTGATAATTTACTCACCCCCATGTTATCCAAGATGTTCATGTCTTTCTTTCTTCAGTCGAAAAGAAATTAAGGTTTTTGAGGAAAACATTCCAGGATTTTTCTCCATATAGTGGACTTCACCGGGGTTCAACGGGTTGAAGGTACAAATGTCAGTTTCAGTGCAGCTTCAAAGGGCTCTACATGATCCCAGATGAGGAATAAGGGACTTATCTAGGGAAACGATCATTTTCTAAAAAACACAAAAAAAACATTTATATACTTTTTAACCACAAATGCTCATCTTGCACTAGCTCTGCGATCCGCCATGCATTACGTTAGAAAGGTCACACGTGACGTAGGCGGAAGTACCGCGGTAGGACAAAAAAAAACTCAAAATCGTCCGATATTGTTGTTTTACCTTTTTTTTTTTTTGTAAAGGGTGTTTGGCTTAATCTTTGCACGTTCGCTTTGTAGACACTGGATCGGTACTTCCACCTGTGTCACGCGTGACCTTTCCAACGTGATTATATCATGCATGGCAGAACGAAGAGCAGTGTAAGACAAGTGGTTATAAGTATACATTGTTTCACTAGATAAGACCCTTATTCATCGTCTGGGATTGTGTAGAGCCCTTTGAAGCTGCACTGAAGTCCACTATATGGAGAAAAATCCTGAAATGTTTTCCTCAAAAACCTTAATTTCTTTTTGACTGAAGAAAGAAAGACGAAGATCTTGGATGACATGGGGTTGAGTAAATTATCAGGAAATTTTCATCCATAAGTGAACTAATCCTTTAAATTTACAATTCTACCCTCTATGCTTATTCCAAGAAGAGTTGGCCAAGCTAGACATCATTGACATCAACTGACACAAACATCACTTCTGTTGATTTTGTCATCATGGACAACAAAACCACTATGAGTGCTGCAAGCACTGCAGTTGAGATGGAAGATGATCTTCCAGTGTGTTTGACATGTTCAGAAATACACAGTCACAAGGTTTAAAAAAAAAAAAGGTTGAATAAAAAATCCTCAATTGTATAGCCAAAGTTGTGTGTATGTGTTTTTTTTAATGGTGAACTTCAGCATGATGAATTAATCATTAGCCTGAGTTATGCACACACTGTAAAAAGTAATATGCTATATCTATTCCATAAAATTTTGGCAACAGATTACAAGCAATATCATTAATTAAATTCAACAAATAGAACTGAGTTAGAATTAATCAAATTAATTCCTTAAATGTGAACCGTTTAAATTGAGTAAAATTTAAACAAAAATATCTGAATAACAGACAGACATCAAAGATGAATTAACAACTCTTTATTTATTATTGCCAACATTGAAGACACCTGATGATAACAAGAAGAATCACTGAAGGAAAGAGAAACATAAGAATTAACAGAGGTTTAGATGTTGATTTTATTGAAAATGTTTGGTCACCATTATGGTGATCAGTGCTTCATTTAGTTGGGCAGTTTGACTCTTTGCTTTTTATGTCAGTTTGTAGTTTTTGTAATGGTGTTTACTAATTTTACATAATTTAAATGGTTGATTTTTAAGGAATTAATTTGGTTAATTCTAACTCAATTCTTATATGTTGAATTTAATTAATGATATTGCTTGTAATCTGTTACCACAATTTTATTGAGTAGATAAAGCGTATTACTTTTTACAGTGTAGGTGTATTTTTTTGAGTTAATATTTGTATTTAAAGTACGACTGCAGCAAACTAATTAAGAAATGAAAAACATTAACATTAATGGTAAACAATAGTTTTAAGTACAGTGCACTTAAACAAAAAAAAAAAAATAGTATGAAAATTGGTATTTATAATTATTGTTTACTTAAAAAAAAATTTAGATTATTTACTTAATTTTGAGGTAATCAGTGTCTACAAAAATTGAGTACTCTGAACTCAGGTTTTACAGTGTAGATTGCCGTTTACGTTACCTTCTGGCCACCACAAAAATCTCAAGAGATCACAATTTTCTGCGTGAACTCGGACTAGATGGAACATGGATTTGATGTCAGTCATCAGGGAAAGAGATTCCAGTCTAATTCCAGTCTATACATGCATGCTCACTAGTGAACTGGTTAAATCTGGACCTTGCAGAAGTTTACTATTCAGTTATGTACCCTGATAAGAAGCTCCAAAATCAAACAACCCTGATCTTGTGTTTTTTGGGGGTGATGTACACCATGATGGGGTATAAACCACAGATGTCCATCACATATCTCCAGTTCAGCCACAGGCACCCTTTCTGCGTAACCCTTTTACGGGTCTCTCTTGAAGAGAGACCATAGCACTGCCTACTGCTGGCTTGAATTCAGCTTTCTTCTTGTCTGAAGTGTATTCCTTCTCATAAGAATAAATGCGAAGAAGACTTGGGTGTTTGAGACTACATATGTTACAGATGCTTCTCTTTTTGCAGTCTCTGCTGATGTGTCCTGTGTGCCAGCAGCCAAAGCAAATTCCTCTCGTCTTCAAGAAGTTTCTCTTTTCTCTATGACTTTTTCTGGTAAGTTTATTACAAACATCCAGTGTGTGTTCACCTCCACAGAAGAGATAAAGTCTGTTGGTTGTAATCTTACTGTGTTCTTTTATTTCAGGCATAGCAGTGATAGTGGTAGCAAAACTACTTCTAGACTTATTCTAGTGTTCATCTTCTAACGTCCAGCAGGTGATGCATCCTGAATTTTACCAAACACATTATCAGAAAGAATTTTACTTGTCTCTCAATAAAGTCCACAATATCAGGAAAGGTGGTCTGATTGTGGCGTTGCTCCTTTAACTCATATGCAACGACTCTCCATTTGTCTTTGAGTTTATAAGGAAGCTTTGAGAGGATAACTTGCATATTAGTGATGAGGTTCAGCTCAGTTATTGTCTTGCATAGTGTTACAACAACTCCTTAGGAAAAGACTATACTCTTGTAGGGCCTTAGTGTCTTCAGATTTTATAGCTTTCCGTGAAAGAGCCTTTTCCTTATATGATGAAGCTATTTTTACCTCATTGCCAAAGTTCTCCTTAAGCAAAGCCTTAGCCCTTAGGTAACCTTGTGAAGGGGTCATGTGCTGGCAACTTCTAACAAGTTCTTTCAGCTGTCCTCATGTATATTGCTCCAGGAAATGAAGACAGTCCCCTGAGTTGTCTGCTTTCTTTTCCACCACCTCCTCAAATGAACGCATGGACTCATGAATGAGCAATGGATCGCCATCAAAGTAAGGAATTTCTCTGGGTGGAAGTAAAACAATAAAGAAGCTATTTTGTTTTGCTTATCAATGAGCTGAAACATGCTTGTGTGGCTCAAATTATTTTGAAAACTTGATCCATGAGCATTTCCAATATTCTGGTTATCCAATGATGACATGCTAGGCAATGTAGATTGTGAAGGTTTTGTTTTAGATCTTGTTGATGGTTGTTGTTGTACTGACTTATCATCAGATCGTGGTTGTATCTCTCTATTAGTGTTACTGGATCTTAGTGCTGCATTTGACACTATCGATCACAATATTCTTTTAAACAGACTCGAAAATTATGTTGGCATTAGTAGAATTGCATTGGCATGGTTCAAATCATACTTATCTGACCGTTATCAGTTTGTAGTAGTAAACGAAGAGATGTCATATCGATCACAAGTTCAGTATGGAGTACCACAAGGCTCAGTACTAGGACTGTTGCTGTTCACTCTGTACATGCTACCCTTGGGAGATATCATTAGGAAGCATGGCATTAGTTTTCACTGTTACACTGATGATACTCAGCTCTACATTTCTTCGCACCCTGACGAAACTTACCAATTCACAAAATTAATGGATGCATAGCTGATATAAAAAATTGGATGACCAGTAACTTTCTACTACTACATTCAGAAAAAACAGAGATTCTAATTACTGGACCAAAAACCTCTGCACGTAATAACCTAGAATACTGTCTAACACTTGATGACTGCTCTGTTAAGTCTTTGTCGTCAGTTAGGAACCTGGGTGTGCTCTTTGATACCAATCTCTCATTTGAAAGCCACATTTCTAGCATTTGTAAAACGGCATTCTTCCATCTTAAAAATATATCTAAACTACGACATATGCTCTCAATGACAAATGCAGAACAGTTAGTTCATGCGTTCATGACCTCAAGGCTAGATTACTGTAATGCTCTACTGAGTGGTTGCCCTGCTCGCTTGATAAACAAACTACAGCTCGTACAAAATGCAGCAGCTAGAGTTCTTACTAGAACTAGGAAGTATGACCATATTAGCCCGGTTCTGTCAACACTGCATTGGCTCCCTGTTAAACATCATATAGATTTTAAAATCTTGCTAATTACTTACAAAGCACTAAATGGTCTAGCTTCCCAGTACCTGAGCGAGCTCTTAACGCGTTATAGTCCGTCACGTCTATTGTGATCTCAGAATTCAGGCCAGTTGATAATACCTAGAATATCAAAATCAACCGCATGTGGTAGATCCTTCTCCTATTTGGCACCTAAACTCTGGAACAATCTTCCTAGCATTGTTCAGGAAGCAGACACACTCAGTTTAAATCTAGACTAAAAATGCATCTCTTTACCTTGGCATACACATAACACATTATCACTTGATATTTTCAAATCCATTAAAGGATTGTTAGGCTGCATAAATTAGGTCAGCTGGAACCGGGAACACTTCCTATAATACCAGATGTACTCTTTACATCAGAAGAAGAATGGCATCTAACGCTAATATTAGTCTCTCTGTTTATCCTGAGGTTTACTGTAGACAGCCGTATCCGGGCCGTATCCAGGTGAGATCGAGGATGTGCGCCTAGACACGACAACAACGCAGCTCTGAAGTGTCAGCAGAGATTGTGTCAACTAGATCATCCCCTGTAAAGGCCTCACCGAGACGACAGCCAGTGGCACAGATCCTCAACAAACCGTCCCATACCAGCGTGATGAATACGATCCTCAACTAGATGGAACTAGAATAAATACTTTGACTGTTGCAATCCCAGACTTATGAAAGCTGCCTAAATCATAATCATGCACTGTTCACTGTTGGCCAGAGGAGAACTGGCCCCCCGACTGAGCCTGGTTTCTTTCTCCATTTTAACACCTGTTTGCCACCTGATGTTACCTGTTGGAGTTTGGGTTCCTTGCCGCCGTCGCCTTTGGCTGGTTCAGTTGGGGACACTTGACATTTGATATTCAACAGTGTTTTGATCTGCCTGCATTGACACCATTGTATGCGAACTGAGCTGGATGATGACATCACTGTTTACTCCAGTGCTGATATAGATAAATTAACTAAATGAATAACTATTGATTCTTATAACGGAATTAATCAATACTGAATTTACTTAAGCTGGACAATGACACCATTTTTTTTAAGAGCTGCTGTGCAGCCAAAAATTATACAGGTGCTGGTCATATAATTAGAATGTCATCAAAAAGTTGATTTATTTCACTAATTCCATTCAAAAAGTGAAACTTGTATATTATATTCAATCATTACACACAGACTGATATATTTCAAATGTTTATTTCTTTTAATTTTGATGATTATAACTGACAACTAAGGAAAATCCCAAATTCAGTATCTCAGAAAATTAGAATATTGTGAAAAGGTTCAATATTGAAGACACCTGGTGCCACACTCTAATCAGCTAATTAACTAAAAACACCTGCAAAGGCCTTTAAATGGTCTCTCAGTCTAGTTCTGTAGGCTACACAATCATGGGGAAGACTGCTGACTTGACAGTTGTCCAAAAGACGACCATTGACACCTTGCACAAGGAGGGCAAGACACAAAAGGTCATTGCAAAAGAGACTGGCTGTTCACAGAGCTCTGTGTCCAAGCACATTAATAGAGAGGCGAAGGGAAGGAAAAGATGTGGTAGAAAAAAGTGTACAAGCAATAGGGATAATCACACCCTGGAGAGGATTGTGAAACAAAACCCATTCAAAAATGTGGGGGAGATTCACAAAGAGTGGACTGCAGCTGGAGTCAGTGCTTCAAGAACCACTACGCACAGACATATGCAAGACATGGGTTTCAGCTGTCGCATTCCTTGTGTCAAGCCAGTCTTGAACAACAGACAGCGTCAGAAGCGTCTCACCTGGGCTAAAGACAAAAAGGACTGGACTGCTGCTGAGTGGTCCAAAGTTATGTTATCTGATGAAAGTAAATTTTGCATTTCCTTTGGAAATCAGGGTCCCAGAGTCTGGAGGAAGAGAGGAGAGGCACACAATCCACGTTGCTTGAGGTCCAGTGTAAAGTTTCCACAGTCAGTGATGGTTTGGGGTGCCATGTCATCTGCTGGTGTTGGTCCACTGTGTTTTCTGAGGTCCGAGGTCAACGCAGAAATTTTAGAGCACTTCATGCTTCCTGCTGCTGACCAACTTTATGGAGATGCAGATTTCATTTTCCAACAGGACTTGGCACCTGCACACAGTGCCAAAGCTACCAGTACCTGGTTTAAGGACCATGGTATCCCTGTTCTTAATTGGCCAGCAAACTCGCCTGACCTTAACCCCATAGAAAATCTATGGGGTATTGTGAAGAGGAAGATGTGATATGCCAGACCCAACAATGCAGAAGAGCTGAAGGCCACTATCAGAGCAACCTGGGCTCTTATAACACCGGGGCAGTGCCACAGACTGCCACGCCACATTGCTGCAGTAATTCAGGCAAAAGGAGCCCCAACTAAGTATTGAGTGCTGTACATGCTCATACTTTTCATGTTCATACTTTTCAGTTGGCCAAGATTTCTAAAAATCCTTTCTTTGTATTGGTCTTAAGTAATATTCTAATTTTCTGAGATGCTGAATTTGGGATTTTCCTTAGTTGTCAGTTATAATCATCAAAATTAAAAGAAATAAACATTTGAAATATATCAGTCTGTGTGTAATGAATGAATATAATATACAAGTTTCACTTTTTGAATGGAATTAGTGAAATAAATCAATTTTTTGATGATATTCTAATTATATGACCAGCACCTGTACACTCTTCACTGCTCTGGAGGTGGACCAATACCCAACTCCAGTACTAAATTACTATTTAGAGCTTCCCGATTTCTTTCTTTTCTCTCAATAATCTAATTTTTCTCCTACATTAACATTGTTAAGGGCCTCCAAGTCGGGTCCATCAAAGGTTACCTGAGCGGCATCCAATTCTTTCACAAACTGATCTACGACACTCCCTTCCCAGATATAAATTGTTCACAAACCTCCCTCCCGATCAAAGGAATCCAACGATCCCAACCCGCCCGCTCCGACATCAGACAACACATAACGTTAGACATTCTCGCAAACTGTATTTATACCCTCCGCACAGACCACCACCCCATTAATAACGCCCACACTGTAAAAAAAAAAAATTACCATGATTTTAATGGTAAAAGACTAAAAATGCAACAGTGAAAAACACTTAATTGGTTTACAGAAAGTTTCTGTACTATATACGGTGAATAACTGTAATAGATCTAATGGTACATTTAATGTAATTTTACAGTAAAATATCATAAAATTTACAGTTTTTGGAAGTGAAAAATAAAACATTTTATTTACAGTGTAATTTACAGTGAAAAACTGTAAACTGTAAAACTGGTTTTGAACTAAAATAGGCAGTAAACTAAGTGCTGTCCAGTAAAATCTAAAACATTGCTACCGTATTTTTTACGGTTCTGGCCACCACAGCTGCTGTTTTTTTACTGTATTTTTTTTTTTTTTTTTTTTTTTTTTTTTTTTTTTTTACAGTGCACAAACTCGAGGCTATGATTATTTTTGGCTGTTTTTGGTCTTCCTAGATGCTCTGAAATCACTATCACTTCCAAATTCAACCCAAAAGTCCACCCCACCATCTCAGACTTATCAGTACTTCACAGCGAAACAATCTAAACAAGCAAACTTTCAACCTCTCATCACCAATCCAACCATACCACTCTCTTTTTGCCTACCTCCAATTCAGAAACTCTTAGGCCAAATCCGCTTTTGCTTCAAGCAACTACGCCTTTCTCCATCCGACTGCCGGCAAGGCTTACCCATCTGATGCCGTGAGTATTGAACTCCTGTCGGACACTCCCAGACGGGTGTTTCAAATCACGTTCACCCTGTCATCAGCCTCTGTTCCACGACAGTTTGCCAGCATTCCTCCACCACCCCATCTCCTCACTTCTAACTAGTCCTGTCCTAACCTGGGATGGGGGGAGTACTCTGGGTTTGGGCCAATTCCAAGCTCGGAGCCCTCCCCTCAGACAGCAGGCCACATATGCACAAACTTTACTCTGATTATATGTTAGTGTAAACTTATGAAAATCCAATACATACAGAAATGTGTAGTTTATACCAAGAGCGCTGTCTCTTTTATTTGGGGCATGAGCCTTTTTTAACCCTCTGGAGCCGTATGGATTACTTTGATTATGGATGGATGCATTTTTTTTTTTTTTAAACGTGGCCCCCCATTCACAACCATTATAAACCTTTAAGGACTAAAGATGTTTTTAAATATATTGTGTATATACTGATTGTGTTCGCCTGAAAATCCGTGTTTTGATGGCTTGAGGGTGAGTAAATCATGGGATAATTTTAATTTTTGGGTGAACTATCCCTTTAAGAGCAAGAAAGTTAATATGCTAAACACAATATGATTAATTTTTTATATATATATATAAATTGATAAACAGAATATTCTAAAAATATTTATAATAATGTTAAATTATGTATATTTAATCTATTTATCAACACTTAATAATAACACTATGGGAATGTGTCCAATCTTTCCACCCAAGTTTATCTCCAGCCCTAATTAAACACACCTGAAGCAGCTAATCAAGGTCATTAAAGTCAATGAAAACTTCTAGGCGGGTGTGTTGGAGAACTTCTCATGAAGAGGAATAGACACACTTGAACTATGACCATTTTCTGTGAAACTACATAGCATTCATAAGATTTTTTTTTTTTTTTTTTTTTTACAGATATGTTATTAAAAATTTACCTTATATAATCCTTACTCTGTTTAAATATCACAAAATAGCCATGCTAGTCACTTTCTCAAACACAAGGTGTAGTTTTGTTTGTTTGTTTGTGATTATGTTTCAGTGGGAACAGGCTAGACTGAATGGAGATCAGTTACATTCCTCAAATTTAATACAGATTAGGCAGGAGATAAGGCACAGGATAGCATCAAGTCCCAGGTCAGGTGATAATCCAATCGACTACAACTCAATGTATAATCAATGTCACATTTATCAAGAGGGTGCTTGTTACGACCTGGCTCAAAGTCACAACATAAAGAGGATACTTCACAAAATAGGTTTCAATCAAGAAAATATAAGTTTATTTAAAGTTAAACAAATAATGTCTAGGGTCAAAATATTAAAGAATAATAAAAAGAACAACAAATCAAATAACTTGTAAATGGGGTTTGCGGAGTTGTGGACACAAAAACGGGAACACAATCTCAAAAACCCACTCTTCAAACAAGAATACAAAACAAAAGTGAGAGAGAGTAAGCCAAAATCCATGAGCCTCTTAAATAGAGTGCCACAGGTGCGTCCCATGATCAGCACTGGAGTCCCGCCCATCAAGCTGAAGCCTCTGTCCCTGCAATCTCACAACAAAAGACAAAGGAAAAAGGGGCAGGGCTGTAACAGTGCTTTTCATTTTTTTTTTTTTTTTTAAATCGTCCATCCTCATCTGCCTTCATCCCAATGTGCTCTACAAGCATTGAGTAATAGATGCAATACATGGGGTATGTGTAAAGTATGATATTCTTGCTCACATTCATGTCACTTGCACTTCAAGAAATGTTGTTGGAACTTTAATGATAAAATTCCTAATAAATATTTTTAACCAATTTTGTGCCCAAATTTTTCTAAATGGTTTCATGCATATAGTTGTGTTAATAGTGTCCCATGTGAACATGTTCTGCATTTATTTTCCCCAGGTTTTTGTTTTTTTTTTCTTAAAAATTGTATTTGAATGTGCAGCAACTATAGTTGCCGGTGGGCAAATATGTTGTATGCACCCCTTCAATGTCAAATTTGAATAGGAGGAGAACATCTAACTCAAAATAACTGCTTTCAACAGATCAATCTCTATTCATAAACACATTTACTAAGTATAAAAGTCGAAGAACATTCGATGCAAACCCAAAAAAGCTGCATCTAGCTTATCTCTTGAATATGAAAACACAACAAATTCATTTGTTTTAAAGTGGCGGAACACAGTGCAGCCCATTAAGTTGCCCCAACAGAGCATTGTGAATCAAAAAGTTAAATGAAAATAAATAAATAAAAATAAATAGAATGAAGAAAATTTTACATCTATATGTGACCCTGGACCACAAGACTAGTTATAAGTCGCATGGGTATACTTGTAGTAATACTGAGTCCAGTAATGCAGTGGTCGTAATTTGTTGATTATTAACTGTGAGAGTAATGGATACTGTAACACACATGTCTGGATCTGGTTTCTGGTTAATAGCACTCACCGGCCTCGGCTTCTCTGGACTGGAACGGGCAGGACAGGTATTTCTCATATGACCGGGGTGACCACAGTATAAACAGAGACGTTGTATAATTCTTCGATTCCTCTCCTCATCAGAGAGATGGTAGGAGTTCACCTGCATGGGCTCGGGGTTATCTACGGCCATGGGTGGTGAAGATTGACCGCTGCGGTGATGACTGGATTTTCTGGATCGAATGAGGTTATCAATCTGAATTGCCAACTTGATAAACTGATCCAGGTCCCTGCCTTCATCACGGCAAGCGAGTTCCGCCTGTAATTCATGAGACAAGCCTCTGCGAAACAGTACTTTTAAAGTATCACTCACCCAGTTGCTCTGTGCAGCGAGCATGCAAAAAGAGAGTGCGTATTCCACCGCCGTCTTCCTCCCCTGGGTAAGTTCCAGAAGATGGTCACCTGCCCCTTTACCCTCGCTGGGGTGATCGAAAACCTCTCGGAAACTCCGCATGAATGCTTCAAATGAAGGAAAGGCAGATCCATCCTCTCTCCATACCGCCGTAATCCATTCCAAAGCTTTACCAGTAAACAGTGAGCAGACAAAAGTGATCTTCCCTGCCTCAGTGGTGTATAAAGCGGGTTGCTGATTGATAAAGAGAGAGCATTGCAATATAAATCCCTTACATTTAGCTGGATCACCGTCGAATTTCTCGGGAAGCGATAGGCGGGGGTTCCCCTGAGACGGCGTCTCTGCCGCGTGTGTTATGGCGGCCGCAGCAGGTGGTGGTGGCGCCGCGGGAACGGTGGTGTGGAGATTCTGTAAGGCTTTCACCAGCTCCTCCGTGAGAGGGGTGAGATGGTTCAGCTGGTGCTGATGGGCGGCGAGTTGGCTGGCCTGAGCTGACATCGTAGCACACAGATGAGAAAAAGCCGCTGGATCTTGGGTTGGCGAGGTCTTCTGTAACGAGTCGTCACATGAAGTGGGATCCATAAGCAGGCTTTTATTTACAGAATACGTGGTCAAACAGGCAGGGGTCAAACAGAGGCAGACAGGTATAGCAGGGAACAGGCAGAATTGTAGTCGTAATACAGGCAGAAGATCGGGCAGGCAGATATCAATCACAAGTCCAGTAAACAATAAACAGTCCAAGGGCAGGCAGCAGAGAGTCGTAAATGGGGAATAAACTGGGTCGATAACAGGCAGACAATCAGAATAGTAAATGCTCAGAAATGCACACCATAGCAATACAAGACCTCGCAAAGATAGAGAGGTTGAGAGCGTCTTAAATAGTCCAGATAATGCGTTGTAGCTGGAGGTGACAATTAGCGCCAAGGTACAGGGCTTATGGGAAATGTAGTGAGTGTAAGTGAATGTGTGAGTGTCAGTATTCTGGTGATGGCGCCCTCTGATGGCCAGAGGAGGGAATCACAGAGTTCGGCTCTGTGACAGAAACAGATATCTGTTGTACATAAGACAGCTCCTCAAGCATTAACCAAAATAAAACAAGTAAATACATTTTCTTTTCAAATTACTTTACAAATTTATTAATAATTTTCATTCATTTGCTGAGAGCGCAATGAGGCTGCCATGAACGTGTGGGCATAGCAACAATATACTTCCTGTTTCCTTTCCTGCCTGTGTGTCCTACGAAGGACGTCTCGTTTAATTCAGGCAAAGAGTATAGAACCCAAGAGGCGACACTCTGATACTTTTTGGGCAACAGCCACTAGATGGCGCTCCGGTAGCGCTGCCGCCATTATGGGGTGAAAATACTAACTGGACCGTAGAATCCTTCACATTTTACGCACCCGAAATCAGCGAATTTCACTGCCAAATCAGAAGCGCAAAAGAACATTTTTCAAATTAAGTCATCAGTAAATTGTATGGCACCTACAGTAAATGTTGTATTGTCTTATATATGTTTTATTTTACCAGTTGTGGAATCCAACCATTCATCCATCTGAGGTAATGTAGTTACTTTACTGAGTATTTCCATTTTATGCAACTTTATACATTTATTAATAGTAAATTAATAATTAATAAATTTAAGACCATCATGTTTGCAGCGAACAATATATTTACCTAGTGGAGTAATAGTAATAATAGTATCACTCCACTAGGTCTGAATTTAAATATGGCCAATATATGTTGTACGTTTTAATGGATCATGCTACAGACATAACGATCTTATAATACATGATGCATTGCTGTGTCCGTTATCGCATAATTCCCACTTTTGGACACTTTTGCTTTAACAGACATTAGACAATGCTGCAAAATCAAGCTGTTATATTCATATATTTATTGTCCAACATTCCCAATTTTTCTGATGCATGTCCTTAATTTAATTTCATATGTTGGTATTAATTCAGTGTTTAAAAGCCTAATGCTAATACTAGATCTTTTAAAGAATTTTAACCCAAACTAACTGGGTTTCTAGAGAGCAAAAAGGTTTTGTGAAAAAAGTGGAAGACGTAAACACAAAGTCTGTAAAATAAACTGTTAAAAGGATTTGATGATCACTAGTGATAGTATTTAATTATGTGTTGTCATCATTCAGGTTGGATTTCAGCTTTAATGTACTTTTTTTTTAAACAAAGCAGCTGATATTGCCATAGAAACTAGTGGACTGCCGAGTCGCTTTCACCCCAAAATGGCGGAAACTCAGGGCTGTGTTGCAATGGAACGTTCTATTGACTGTCGCTTTTTGTTAGTGTATATTCTTTAGTTCAGGTTAAGGACACTCCATATACCACATCCTTCGCAGGATTCATCCTCTTGAGGTTGCAGCCTTCGAAATAAAATGAAATGAGACACAGCTAGCTCGCTTTTTCAGATCATCCACGCTTCTTCCTCAGTTTAGAGAGAGTGTGTGTGTGCATGGTTGCCAGATTGCAAAGATTAAGTAAAATGTGTTCTTTTAACAGAAAAGCTCTGATTGAGGGTTTAAATTCTGGAAATCTGGCAACCGTGAGCATGAACGCTGGTAAAACAGTCTGTAATGTTTTGTCTCCTTTATTCAACAAAAACAAAAAGTGATTTCAAAAGAGTGATTTTGGTTTAAGTGATTAAGTTTTTATTCTTTTAGCCACATTTCAGTCTCGTCTTCTTTCGTCAACGATATTGCATGTGTTGATTTAGTCACAGTTATCATTAAATGACATCGGTGTCGTCTCTCATCGTCTAGTCTTAGTCATGGAAAAAAAGGTCGTCAACGAACATTTTTCGTCATAGTTTTCATTACCGAAATTAACACTGACTGAGAAGTGCACATGCAGAACCAAAATAAAAGAAGATTGTAACTACTGCTCTTTCTCTTTTTACTCTCTCTTCTTTTTCTGGGCTGTCGCTATTTTATTCTCTGCCTGTTTTATTTTATTCTCGGCCTCTTTTCTTGGGCCCTTTTGCTGTTTGTTGTGCTATATGCTTTTTTAAATCCCTGCTGCCAAAGTTCAAATGCTGTGTCCTGCCTCGAAAGATATTCTTCCATAAGATTCTTCCATATTCAGTGACTGTTCTTGCAAAGGTGTGTAGTATTCAATGGACGATTTGCATATCTATGAACGGTGCAACACCATTTGATGGAGCCTTCTCAAGCAGGGCTGAAATGAGAACAAAGACTGAAGACTGACCAACTGCTATTGCAACAAGTCTGGGCAAGTAGTCTGAAGATGACATCTACACACAACAGAAAGCATGTCTTCATGGACTGTGCCACCTTTGGACTCCATGGATGAGGCCAACAGTGCCAAGTTATTTTATAAGTTTGAAAATATCCAAAGATATTTTTAAATGAACAAAGACATTTGTTTTGCTGTTTCAACCCCCTCTCTCTTGTTACAAGGGCCATTTGGAAGGCACAAAGGTGTTGATAGTGATGAAGGCCTGTAGGCCAAGATGTATGTACATCGGGGGTCTACGAATTGTCACACCTTTAGTACAGTGGGGGAAGTTTTAATCTTCTCATTGATCAGTTTGAATGTCTCACATTTGGGTTTCAGTCACATGGTCAAGGAAGTTACTCTATCTTCTTTTTCTGAGCTGTCGCTATTTTATTCTCGGCCTCTTTTCTTGGGCACTCTCTGCCCCTGTTTTTACTTGGAAGTAACTTTGAAGTGCTACTATTGCAATATAATATCGTCACACTATAGCAACGCTCTCCCACATATTTTGCTATTATAACTGTGCTTATTTCCATCGTTGGTATAAGTAGCAGTGGGTGGTAATAGACAAGAAATGTACAGTTTTCTACCATCTTGCTGATAATGCCACTGTCTCCACCCATGTGTACCGTTGACTTTCCTCAAAATTTCAATGCTGATCCAACATACATTAAACATTGAAATGTCAATCTCAACTAAAATAATGGTTTGGATCAAAACTCAACATTGTATCAATGTCACCATGCTATCTGGTTTCCTTATCAACTGGTTGTCTTATAGTGGTGGGCTATGTATAGGATGAGGGCTAGTTGTTATAATACACAAGAGAGCCTAGTGGAAATATTACATATGGGTCGTTGCCTTACCTCCAAGCCACAATGACCCACAAATGAAGCTACGCTGTGGTAACGGAGGGGTTAAGTTCACATTTTTAAGGAAAGAAAGGCCCCAGGCTTTTAACACTGGTTTCGCTAACTATTTGAGTAAATTAAAACACAATACTTACATTTATAAGTCAGCTGCCACAGAACTATCACCTGCCATTTTTTTTTTTTTTTTAAATACACCATTATTACCCCACTCTGCCATTTTTTTTAAGCTGTTACATGTCTTGAAAAAGGCGGTTTCTTACTAATGGGACTACAGAGGCTGTCGGGGATATTAAACGTCATCAGTTCACTTTTACAGCCTCATTATGCTTATAATTGTGCTCATAAACTATTCTAACTCAAACTTTTTGGTAAAATGTTTTTTAGAAGCTTAGTGGTAGTGACGTGTAAGTCGTGGGGCCATGGTGTAGTTCGTTTATAGCCTACCTTTAGCTTTTTACTTCTGGCAACTGCATTTAGGATTTAAAATTTATAAAAGTTGTCTTCATCTATAAAAATTATCTTGATGGACAAAACGTATAAGTAGCATAAACTTTTGTTAATCACAGAACTTATTTTATTTATTTTTTTTGCGATAATCCAAAGGGGAGGAAGCTTCCTGAGGAGTCATGAGCAAGGATGCACATGTGTACCCATCCCTTGAATCCTAAGGGGGTGGAGCTAAGACACGAGGACAGGAAACGAGGATGCACAAATAAAAATGAGAAGCACCCTATGCTGCGGGGGTGGTGGTGGTTCATAATATGAATATATTATGAATAATATGAATATATTATTTTATAGATAATAGTATACTGCATGCTCAGTACCTTTGGTTTATTTCAAATACTAAAATTCAAATACTAAAAAAAACAATTTGTATTCTTTAACAATATACTTTGTTATTACTTAACTATGTATAATAGTATTGGTTCACTACAGGATTTAGACACGTTCAAAGTATATTTTTGAAAAGAGAATGAGGATTAGCAGTAGGGAACTGTAGGCCTATCAGTACGGTATGTCAATATTGTTTCAAGGACATAGTCAAAAATATACAGCATACGAATGAATTATGAATTAATAACAATATACTTTGTTATTACTTAGCTATGCTTTGTATAATATACTTTGAACATTACATAATCTCACACAATACAGTATTGTAATCGTGCTACCATTTAACTACATTTTAATGAATCACTTAGGAGACATTTTCACAATGTTAAATGTTGAATTTGTTTTCAAGGCCATTAAAATAAATAAAATGAAACATCACTAATGAAGAGACATATTTCATTAACAAATCCAACAGTTTATTTAAACTGAACATGGTTTCAAAACTGAATAAAATGAACTTACCATGTTTTTCATTAAAAGAACAATGAAAGATTAAAAATAATAATAATAATAATAATAATAATAATAATAATTATTATTATTATTATTATTATTGGACCAACGGCCATACTTGTCACAGACACGCCAGGCTCTACACTCTCACAGACACAGCGCACGTCATCACCAGAATACTGATCACTCACACCTGCAGCTCATCAGCACCCTCATCACTAGCAGCACAAAAGGCCCACGCTCTCACTCAGTCACTGTCTGGTCTTGTTTGCACTTGGTTCTCACCATACTGCTTACCTTAAGGACTCCTCTGAAGATACTTACCTGTCTCCTGTGTTCCCTTGACTCCTCGTTGTCTCCTCGTCTCCTGTGAGTTTATCTGTGTCTGCTCAAGCCTCAAGTCTGCCATCCGTCTGCCCATCCTGCAAACCCAAGACAAGTATCAGTTCATCTGCTATACCAATCAACGTATCAACCTGTCTTCACTTACCTGCACTCTGTCACGTTCTGGTTGCTCAATAAACTTTAATACCTGTATTCCTGTGTCGCTGTCCCCTTCTGTGTACGTAACAATACTGACCCCATACACAAATACAAATTACACATTGTGTTCCATTTTCTGATAAGCTGCTCATTATAACACTCGTGTCTGATGGCCACTTACACATCAGTGCAAGTTCACTGCAGAAACTCGTGAAGAACAGGATCTGTTAACAGAATATACAAGAGATAAGGTCAGATGGCATGTTCATACAACTTTTTCTTCAGTTCACATTACTTTGTGTTATAAGTACATTACAAATTCATTTTGAGTGTCTTTAAAACACACAAGCAATATACTATGAATGAACATTATTTTACAGGTAATAGTATACTGTATGCTCTAAAAATTACACAATTTGTATTCAATAACAATATACTTTGCTATTACTCAGCTATGTATAATATACTTTGAACATGTCTAAATCCTGTATTGAACCAATATTTTTGTACAGTAAATGAGGATTAGCATTAATGAACTGTAGGTTTATCAGTACGGTATATCAATATTGTTTCCAGGACAGTCAAAAATATACAGTATACAACTGAATTATGAATTAATATTGTACAGAAGAAGGGGCGGTTTGACCAATCAGATGAACGGGGTGTTTTAGTGCTGCCTACGTGTGCCATAAACCACTACCACAAACAAAAAGGGAGATATCAAGGCAAAATCTCATTTTCTGTTTGTTAAAGCAAACAAAACATTGACAGTTTTTCATTTATGAAATTGAAAACAATAATTATAGGAAATAATTGGTAGGCTACAACTTGGTCTGTGTACCTTCGGATAATCTGTTTTCTTGTTTTTGTCTTCTAAACAAAACAAAACAAAACAAAAAAAAATGAAGAAACCGTTAATTTATCACATATTCGACCCTTCTCACGAACCTAAATAAACAAATCTCATTGGTTTTTCATATATATTTTTTTTTTTCATCACACTTTGTTCTAATCCGCCAAATGGAAAAATAATAAAACAAAAATGGATAAACAGCTTGAATATATTCGATCTCTACATGGGCAGGAATAAAATGTCCCTTTCTGCTGATTCGACAACCAAGGATCAAGCCGTGCTGTCATCAGATCCACGAAACAGAATAGCTATCAGTCATCTGATACAGTTGTAGACTACAAATTATTACAACTTCATTTAATATCTTTCTCATCAAACAGCCAGACTAATAAATAACTCGACACAACCCGTACCAGTGTAGAGCCTAGACAGAGCGTTCTTCTGTGTAGGCTACGCATAAATTTGTGTGCAGTGAAATACTAATTTATCGTATTAAAGAACAATTTACGTGGCATCTGCTCTCACAACTACCCCTAGCCAACCTATTTGGCACACTTATTAGAATACTTGTGTAGCTGACCAATTCTCAAATTCTCTGTGTGCCGAAGCTACGCGACGCACTGGACAGCGCGTAAAGAATGCATAAGCTACACTCTTAAAAGAAATGGTTCTATTTAGAATCAGAAATGGTTCTATCACCCGGTTCATATATGGAACCCCAAAATGGTTCTATGTAATGGTTCAAACAAAAAAAAAAATTCAATTTATTATACAAAAAATTAGTCATTTTTAAAATTGCACCTCTGTATACTCTGTATTAGACAGCAAAACTTAATTTTACATTTAAAATGTTTAATTACATTCAACCATTTAGTTTTAATTCTTAAGCATTTTTCATTTTTAATAAAGATACATAAGCTTATGTACTGTATGTACATATTCAGAAACTTAACTTTAACATGTATCTCTGAAATGAGGAAAAACAAATCACAATGCAGATAAAAACAATACATGAACAATTAAAACATCTATTAAATAGCACTAATTTACACTGTACATACAAGTTGACTGTACATTTTTAGTACAGGTATTGGTGTTCTTGTGTCATGGCGAGATCTAAGTTTAAGCATATGTTTTTGAATAAAAGTCATTGTGTGCTTAATGGCAAACAGGCATTCCACAGCCTTTGTGATGTCAATGTCTGCCTCTCTTATAATGTTTATGTTGTCCATTATAATGGACAACATAAACCCATGAAGGGATCAGGAGAGCCGTTAAACACTATGGTTGGTGTAGGACCTTTGGGTTCCTTTAAAACAGTGGTTCTCAACCTTTTTTCAATACTGCACGGCCCACATTTATATATCCATCCATATATCCAAACAAGTTCCTTAAAGTCAGCATGAACTGGAGGCTGCAAATGACTACCATATAGTGATGTATTTCTGAGACAGAATGTTCAAAAAGAAAAATAGTGGGCATGGTAAGGTAATCAAAATTGCTCCAGGCGTTGAATCCCATATTATTAAAATAACATGATCTTGATTAGAAATACAGTATAGACATCTGGATCATATTTTCTATTCAATTTGCAATTTATTTGTTGTGAAATTTCATTAAAATATTGCCATTTTTGAGTGACCTCAATTTTTAACAGCAGTATATATTTTATAAAATATTTCGTATTTGGCAGACACTTTTATCCAAAGGGACTTGCACTGCGTTCAATCTATATTTATCAGTGTTCCCTGGGATACCCTTTTGCATTGCTAACGCATTGCTCTACCAAATGAGCTATAGGAATTCACAGAAATATAAAATACACTAATTTTACTTATCTGCCTGGCAAAAAATGTAACGTGGCACCCCAAGAAAAGGAAACTGCTCCATTACTTCAGCTGCAGGCCTCTCCATTATCTGTACTCTTTGGAAAAGAGTGCACTTCATCCGGTTCTTGATCTCAGAGTAACTGGGGTTGTTTTTACGCAACTCCAGGGTGATGGCATTAAAGCTGCTGTCCGTAACTTTTTTTGGTTAAAAATTATCCAAAATCAAATTTCTGAGCATGTACATAACCAGCCAGTGTTCAAAACTGTCCTTACCTTAGCTTGGTTCACAACGGTAAGCTTGTAATAATGTTGGTAACACTTTATAATAACTGCACACTATGAAGCATTAGTTAAGCATTAGTAAACAGTCAATTCATCATTTATAAAGCATTAATAGACATTAATAAGCAGTTTATAGATGCACCGATAAATGCTTTGTTCTTGATTCATAAGCATATCTATAATGTGTTTAATCATTGTATTTACATACTTTATTAATGATAAATTTATTATTTCTAAATTAAGTATTACATTATTTACAAAACAGTTATTTAGGAGTTGTCAGTGGTTCATAAGATAATTTAGAAAATGTAAGTAAATGATTAATAAACTATTTAAACATACATTTATACATCTTATTATTTAGACATATAGTAATAGTTACTCAGTGTGTTAATAAGTGCTTTATTAACACATATTCCTACTGTAATTCATGATTAATTCAGGTAGTTATAAAACATTTAGAAGTGGTCGGTTGTGAGCTCATCTAAAGTGAGGACTGTTTATGCTTTGTAAAGCTTTACAAAGGAGATTTAAAGGCTCAGTTATCTTCTGCACTGCTGTTCTCTAATGTTTTAAAGTTAGTACTTGTAGTTTTGACACTGTGAAACATATAATTATATTATTTGTTGTATTTTTGGCACTCCTGTAATCCAGTGTTGGCACTGGTAAATTTTTATTCAGCAATGTTTACACTTTACAGAAATTTGCAGATTGCAAAGGCTTAGTTTCATTTTACTGTACAGTTATGTTTTCTGGAGGAGTACAGGTATTTTTATTTTCTGTGAAATTGCAGAGGTTTACTTTTAATTTTATATCAAGTTACCCATTGTAAAGTTGATTTTTTTTCCCCTTTAAATTTCTATGTTCTGTATCCTTTAAATCTCCTTTATAAAAGCTTTACGAGGCATAAATATTCGTCACTTCAGATTAGCTCACAAAAATAGTTAACTGACAACTACTAAATGTTTTATAACTACCTGAAATAATCATGAATTACAGTAGGAATATGTGTTAATAAAGCATTTATTAACCATATAAACAGGTAAAATATGTATGGTTAAACTGTGTAATGTCACTTTTATATCGTTAGCAACTATTAGTTAACCTTGTTTTTTTCTTATGTTAAATGTAACGTTAACTGAAAATATATTTTCACGTTTATACATTTATTCTGTATTTAAGTCTAAATTTAAAATACAGTACTTTAGGATTTTATTCACTCCATCTCAGAGACAAATACTGTATTTATGAAAAACTGACGTTTTGGACATCATGGATATTACAGTTTGATTTAGATATTACATATTGGTGAAAAAATATGAACACTATATAATAGAAACACTAAAAATGTTATACCTGTCAGGCACACAGACACCATGGCGGGTCAGGCTCCTTGGGACGCCATGGTGCTGGTGGCCACTTGAGACGCCCTGGCGGTGGTGGCCACTCGGGACTCCCTGGCGGGGCAGGCTTCTTGGGTTCCTTGGCCTTGGCCCAGACCCCAGGCTCGGCCACCAAGTTCGGGGACGGATAGCCCCCCCAAAAAAATACTTGAGCGAGACTCTGGGTGTTTTGGCTACAAGAGACTCTTGAAAAGGCTTGTGGGCTGGAACGGAGCCTGGAGCGAGCTTGTGGGCTGGAGCAGGCTCAGGGACTGGAGCAGGCTCTGGAGCTGACTCGGGGACTGGAGCGGGCTCTGGAGCTGACTTGGGGACTAGTGTCGAGGTGTGTGTTGCCCAGACACACATAATGGCTAACGCCATGATAGGCAGGAAAAGGTCCTCTGGGCTAGGAGCTGGAGCTGTCATAGGACTCGGGACGCAGGAGAGAGTTGCCTCTGGACTCGGGACGCAGGAGTCCTCTGGACCACATCTTGCGACGGGACGCTGAAGTGGCGTCCATCTTGCGATGGGACGCTGAAGTGTTCTGTTTTATATACTATTAATTGAAAATGTTATGTTGTTTTTCTGATGTTAAACCTACGTTCTGTTGTAAATAGCTGTAAAAAAAGTACTTTAATGTATAGAACGATTGAAAAAAAAAAAATTGTATAGGCAAGAATGTTTCATGAAAAATGTATAAGTTGCAAACAAAAAAAATGTACAGAACAATTACTTCTCTTATTTACACGTGAGCATGCATAACAAAAAAATAAATAAATGTACAGAAATTACTCCAGCTCATTTACAAATAAATTACATTACAAATAAATAAATAAATAAATAAAATAAAACTTATGCATTTCATTTTTAACTTACATCATAAAAATACTGTACAGAAATTAGGTTGTTGTTTCATTGACAAAGTGACATTAAAAAAAAAAAAAAAAATTATATCGACAAATTTTAAAACTCCTCCCTGCGTACCGCCAATGCGTATCGCCCGTACCGCCAGTTAGCATTAGTCGTTACGCTTTTTTGGCTAAAGGTTGCAAGCTTGCCTTCCAGTGGGCAAGCCTGCAACCTTTAGCCAAAAAAACGTAACGGCTAATGCTAACGCTCCGCCTCTGGCAGTACACAGGGAAGGAGACCAGAGGCCGTTTTTTGAATGGATGTCAATGGATGAGAGGCTTCACTATGCTGATTAAACAGCTTTTGTGGGGAAACAGCTAATCATTTAATTAATTGACAGCCTGTTCACTAATCTTCAGCATGTTTTTCACTAAACAATACTTTCATTGGGAACTATATGTAGATAAAAGCTTGATAAAAATTTATTTTTTTAAGAGAAGGAAGACTAGGGAATGTTGTGACAGGTGGGACTCATTTACAGCATTACCAATGGTAAGAGATACAGACCCTCTCATCTCCCCATAATATACAATCTCTGGACAGGAGTTATGTGGCAGCCGACGAATTCACATATAAATGTAAGTAATCCCCCGGTTTCACAGACAAGGCTTCAGCTAGTCCTAGACTAAAAGGTATGTTGAAGTGGTTTAAAGGTCCCATGGAATGAAAATGTCACTTTATGAGGTTTTTTAACATTAATATGAGTTCCCCTAGCCTGCCTATAGTCCCCCAGTGGCTAGAAAAGGCGATAGGTGTAAACCGAGCCCTGGGTATCCTGCTTCGCCTTTGAGAAAATGAAAGCTCAGATGGCCCAATCTGGAATCTTCCCTATATGTCGTCATACAGGGAAAGATTACCTCCCCTTTCTCTGCTTTGCCTGCCCATGAGAAAATGAGCTACTACCGTGCGAGGCGAGCGCAATATTTTTTTTCCTCGAGAGACATCATGGCTTGCAAATGAGCAAAGCATGGCAGTTGCTCAGTGTTTGGATGTACAAATGAACACTTTAGTATTTTTTTAGTTCCTTCATCTGAGCATGGTAGCATATTTTCCACAACAGCACCTATCCAAAAAGGTAGATATATAATAATGGCAGAGGTGTATATATATATATATATATATATATATATATATATATATACACGATAGCAAATCAGAGCAACACGAAAAACCAACAACGTAGGCTAGCATTAGCTACATGATAATAACTATAACAGCATACATAAACAAACCAACTAAAGTACCATATCCAGACACAATATTTTAAACTAACCATTCAGAGACGTCCTGCTGTAGCCGCTGAGTTGCAACTTCTTCATCCGGTGCTTCTCCATCCGGATCAGATTATGGGTCAAACTGAAAAGCTTGAAGGACTGCGTGTCTACGAGCCATTGCAATACATCCACTGTCAACATTAGCGCATGGTACCGTGGCCGCAAGCTGGTTAAGGCCACACACCCACCCTCCACCTTGCCCCGCCTCTCTCCTCCTCATTAGCATTTAAAGCTACAGACACAGAAATGGCACGTCCTAAGGAAAGTTCATTGTGGGACTGGCTCGTAGTGGCTGAAATTCTGCACCAAGGCTGAATTTCGGGAAAGAGACTTCAGATACAGTACTAGGGACCACTTAGGCCTATATAAAAGCATCCAAAAAGCAGCATGTCATGGGACCTTTAACTAAAAAAAAAAAAAAAAAAAAAAAAATTGCACTGGCATATCTTAAAATATGTCAGAGTCATTGTTTTGTCTCAAGATGCACCAGTAATGTTTTTTTTTTTTTTTTTTTCCCCTAAGGCATGAGCTGGTGGACAGGGGAGCAGGAAGAAAATGGACAGACTGTTGCCTTTCGAAATGGAACTCAACTCTGCGTTTACTGCTTTGGGGAACGTCACACGTGACCCGGTGTCTGAAAGCCAACTATCCAACAACTCCAATCTCTGTTGGTCGGCGACAGCCTATGATGTAATATGGCGTGACCCGGAAGTATATAAGGAGCGCTTAGAGAATCAGTCAGTATCTTTTCGTCTTTCGGGTCTGTTCTGTCTGATCGCAACTATGTCGACTCCGGTAAGGGATTCTTTAATATGCCTTACAAACGTTAAAGAGACTGTGTTCATCCGTGTTTCAGGTTTTTGACACTTGATATACACATTTCTGGGCGTTTTCTGTCTGGAGAGGAGCGTGTATAGACAGTGCTTGAGGACGCTTGTCTGTGTGTTTGTCTGTTGTTTACTGTGAGCGTCTCCCTATCGGGACGCTCCGTTCTCATTCGGCACTCTTCTCGAGGGAAGAGGTGTTCGCATCTGTGCCTGGTGATTCTGGCCCCGTTTGTGCTGAGGCAAAACGGCGGCTGCAATCATAGGGCTCGCAGGTGGGCTCGTTGGGAAGTTTGAGAGGGTTGTATTCTCTCTCGGCTTCCCCGGGGCTGACGAGGATGAGTTGTTGGATGACGATGACGTCCGTGTTTGACGTCATCACATCCGGCAGCGAGCGCTCCTCTGGCTGCTGCATGCGGAGCTGCTGGTGTTTTTTGGACGTGCTTTTCGGCAGGCGGCAGCTGCCATGAGAGCGCGTTAAGAAAGGGGCCGCACGTGGACAGCTCAACAAGCGGTTCCTTTCTGTCCATGAATGTTGCAGCTCCCATAAACTTTCCATTCCTTCCTGATCTCTGCGTTTGAGATCGGGAGGGCATGGAAAACCCCCTAGCCGTTCAGATTTGTATCTGAGCCCAGACAGACAGGAGGAGGAAGAAGCGAGAGTGAGATGGGTGATCGATTGTGAACACCGTTGCATCTGTAATCGATCCCCCAGCTATATAAGGCGATTTATATCTACCCTCTCCTCTTCTTCTTTCTCCTCCTATATATATATATATATATATATATATATTATATGTGTGTGTGTGTGTGTGTATATATATTATATATATGTATTTATATGCATGTATATATAATTTATATCATGCTCAGATACTTCTTATGGTCAGACTGATGGCTGGGCCCATAGTAATTATTTTCTGTCGGCCCACTTTTTCGGTTTGACAGTGAGAGGATCTTTTAGGCTTAAAAGAACCCTAGATCCTTTTTCATGTAGAGAAAAGGAGTTTTAGGAATCTTCGGTCTTTGAGCCGCAGGAAGATGAGATGGGTCTATATTTTATGTTTTAAAATGAGACCTTGTTTTCCTGTATAGTTTTGTCTGAGCATGTAGTTAATCAGGGGGCTGGTCCATTTCGAGCTGAGGCTCTGAGATAGGGCCAGAGATCCAGTATGGCCGCTCAGGCGCCTCCTCCTTTCGGAGCAAGGCGCAGAGACGGCTGGACTCGAGGAGGAAGAAGCAGGCTTTGGAGGAGGTGATCGATCACATACACCAATAGCGTCTGTAATCATTCTCTTGTTGCGGGGGCGACTTTGCATTTGCCCTCGCCCCTTCTTCCTCCGCCTCCTGAGTTTTTGGTTTCATTTTACATGCTCAGGTGCTTCTTTAACAGTCAGGCTGACAGCTGGGCCTTTGATAATATTTTTCTAAGGCCGCCCTCTGGCTTGATAGTGAAAAGTGTTTTTAGGCTTAAAAGAACTTTTTGATTTCATCCTTCTTCATGAAAGAAAATGAGGAGAAATCTTCATTCTACGAGCCGCAGGAAGGTAAGCTGGGTCTATATTTCTATGTTTAAAAAAAGTGTAGACCTTTTTTTTCTGTATAGCTTTCCTGAGTCAGTAAAGTTAGAAGGGGTTCTTTGGGCAAAATAACTGAATCATTAGGTTGGCTAGTTTTCACATGCAAGGCCGCATTATGGCCGCTATTTTGTAGCCTCCTATGTTAGAGTAGCTTCTCAGATAATACTGTTAGTTTGGTTTGAGTTAGTATTCGTCACTTAAAAGTTGTAAAGTTATTTGTGTGCAGGTCAGCTTTAATCGGCCGCCTGGCACTATTGGCTTGTAGTGCTTCATTTTCTCCTCATATCTGAGAGGATTTAAAGTGAAGCCCAGGCTTTTCTTGGCCCAGTACGCCATAGCTAGCGGCTAGGCTAGAGCTAGGTTAGGTGTTTGTCTATTACATCACCTTTATTATTACTATCCCTTGTAAGGTTGTATAGTTCCTAGTTCTGGCCTCCTCCTGAGGGAGTTGTTAGGCCGTATGCCCATTTCTCCTTCGTTATTATGTAGGTGCTATGGCTGAGGTTAACAGCTAAGGTTATAGGCTGTTATTAGCCTTCCTGGTGTTGCTTTTCCCAGGTGGTAGGCCCTTATCTTTGAGGAGATAAGTTATGCAGTGTTGCTAGGCCCCACTTTCTAGAACTTTGTCATGCCTTATAATGTCTTCCCGTGAGCCCCTTGAATTATATTCAAGTGTGACCTACAGTGCTAGTTTTTAGCCTCCGTTCTCAAGGGTTCAGCACAGATCTACAGATCTGTCTGGTTAAAGCATTTATCCTGTTTGGATGGCATGTATTACAAAGCATTTATTTTTGCTTTGGGTTCTAAGCCTTGGCCCTACATACATACATATATGTGAGCTTACTCTAGTGCTGCCACAGGATAGCACCTGTTTCTGTGATAGCAGGCTGTGATTAGCCTCTATTTAAGAACGTGGTGGTTTGTTGTACTCCCCGGGTAGGGTTTGTGTTTCACTGAGTGCATCACCTGAGTGTAGAGACTCCTATTTCTGGTTAGAATTAAAGATGATCTCTGTTAGCTCCCAGTCGATCATGACCACAGCAGTTGTTTTACATCTACTGTAAAGATTGTTGGCTCTTTATTCTTAGCCTCCTTCTAAGTACAGCTCGTATCTCGGTCGCTGTTGGTATATGAACGCGAGTTTGCTCACGTATCTTAGCACTGCCTCAGGCTTATGCTCGTGTTGTTTGAGGTGGTAGGCCTTGTAGGCCTCCCTTAGACCATGTTAGCATTTATTGTATCATGTAATTTTTGGTACATTGCCTGTTGGAATGTGTAGGCTTAGCTCAGGTTGTTGTAGCTAGTTACCCACAATTATTTTGTTGGGTCTAGAGCTGGTTCCCTTTGAGCTTGGTCCCCATTTATGACCACTGGCTGGCGCCACATGTTGCTAAAAGTAGTAGGCCTTGTCAGGCCTCCTTTTCAGTTTTCATGTTGGCAGAGTTGGGTTGGTTTCTATATGACTCATCACCATGGATAAGTCATGATTGCCACTAGCTGACGCCACGTGCATACAAGTCATAGGCTTTTTAGGCCTCCTGTGTATCATGTTGGAGTTTGGCTAAGTACTCCTCTCAATCTGAGAGTAAAAGGTGCTTTTACTGAGTACATTTCTGAGTGGCTTGCCTCTCAGGGTAAGTTCTTGTACTAAACCACTCTGCTGTTCGGTTTTTATGCATTTGCTTCCTTAAGCATGGTCTCCTTTAGCTCTAGTTGAGCTAAGTAGTTACCTTGTTTATAACTTGGTTCTATTTTGCTGCTAGAACTTTAGTGGCCACTAGCTTGCGCCGTGTGTAACAGGTAGGCCTTCTGGGCCTCCTTTGGGAACATGCTGAAAATGTGCCATTTGCACTTCTTTACTAAAAAGAGTAAAGGGAATATATGCCGCTGGTTGGCCAGGGCTCCGGGTGAGTTATTAACCTCCTTTGCAGTTCGGTTATTTGTCCCGCCTGGAGCTTGATAACACTGCCACAAGCTGATGCCACGTGTCTGCTGAGGTTATAGGCCCCACGGGGCCTTCTTTAGCACGTGATGGCGTATGTTGTACTCCTCTTGCTTTAAATAGTAAAAGGTTCTTTTACAGAGTACACTGCTCCTTGGATTGTGTTGGATGGACTGTTTTGTGGGCACTCACAGTTACTTAATCACATGGTCGGTCTTGTGCATGTTAGGTTTCAGGTGAGTGGCCTTATAGGCCACCCTTGGAATACCACCATGTGATTTGAGTTTTCTGGTGTGACATGTAGTTCTTTATCTAGAACTTTAGTTATGTTGAAGGCCCCTTTCTGGGCTCCATGACTATGTGCCTACAGTATGGTCTATCTGTTAGGTGAGCTTCGTACTTCCCTTTGGGTTGTCTGTGTAATTGTGCTTAGCTCCCTAAGGTAAGAGCGACTGCGAACGAGCAGTAAGCGACTCAGACCCACGCGTAGAGTATGAGTTGCTTACTGCTCGTTCGCAGTCGCTCTTACCTGCTCTCTTCTCTGAAGAATGCGTTTTTGAGATTCTGTATTCAGTTGGCCAAGACTAAGTTTGTCCTTCGTCAGACCAGGTCGGCCTCCCTGGTGGCATTGGGGGTGACTTCGTTCCCCTCTAGTGACTGGCTGGGGTTCCTTTCGGTTTCCTGGCCACATTCCCTTTAAGGGACCACTTTTCCATGGAAATGTTGGTCCCAGAAGCTCTGAGCAGCCTTGGAAGGCTTTCTGCGGAAGGCCTCTTTTAGGCTCAGCTTGGGCTGGTGGCTGTAGGGAATGCTGTCACTGACAGCCTTGCGTGACCCGAGGGTGAGTTGCTTATGGCATTTCTTTCGAACTGCCGGACGTTTGTCTAGCCATCTTTGGCATGCACTCTCCTCGAGCATGGCGGCATGGGTATATCGTTCCCCAAAGTGGTAAACGCAGAGTTGAGTTCCCTTTCGAAAGGGAATGTCTCAGGTTACGTATGTAACCATGGTTCCCTGAGAACAGGGAACAAGACTCTGTGTTGCCATGCCATGCCTCGGGCTTCCTGCTGTACAGTCCTTCAAGACGATAAGATACTGACTGATTCTCTAGGCGCTCCTTATATACTTTCGGGTCGCGCCATATTACGTCATAGGCTGTCGCCGGCCAATAGAGATTGGAGTTGGTGGATAGTTGGCTTTCAGACACCGGGTCACGTGTGACGTTCCCCAAAGCGGTAAATGCAGAGTCTCGTTCCCTGTTCTCAGGGAACCATGGTTACATAAGTAACCTGAGACGTTTTCTCTTCTCTCAAGAAAACAGTGCATTTTTGTGCATTTTTGCATGAAATGGGTACATTAAAATTTGTCTATATAATTTTTTTTTTTTTTTTTTTTAAATGTCACTTTGTCAATGAAACAACCTAATTTCTGTACAGTTTATTTTTGTGATGCAAGTTAAAAATGAAATGCATGAGTTGTATACATTATGTATTTGTTTGTAATGTAATTTATTTATAAATGTGCCAAAGTCATTTCTGTACATTGTTATGTATGTTCACATATGTAAATAAAAGAGAAGTAATTGATCTGTACATTGTTTATTTTTTTATGCAAATTATAAATTTTTACATGAAACATTCTTGCCTATACAATATTTTTTTCATCATGTAAATTAAATGTTTTTACATTAATATAATGTATAATTTTTTTTTTTTTTTTTTTTTTTTTACAGCTATTAACAACAGAACATAGGTTTAACATCAGAAAAACAACATAACATTTTCAGTTAACGGTATAAAAAACAGAATACTTTCATTTGGCTGAGCAGGGTTAGACCCTGGTGGAGCTGCTGGACCTGGATGGGCTTCACATTAGAGACCCTGGTAAGGCCTCTGCCAGCGGGACATCATCTGGGATGAGTGCATATTTCCACTGTCCATTGCGTTGTCTACCAACAGGTTTGTTGCTCAATCAACGGCTGTCACAAGATATTTTCAGAAAGAGGGAAGAATAAAAGAAAATATAGCTGCAAGCAGCGATGGCGGGCCCAAGCCCGGTGGCACCGCCACCCCGGTGGCTTCAGGGCAACTATGCATGGTGGGCAATAGGCATTTAAAAGGGTTAAACATAAAAAAGACTATTTCAAAGTCATTTGAATACACCACATTTACTGCAGCAATTGGTGCCCCTATGATCACACACACACACACAGACAGAGACCCACACACACAGAGAGAGAGAGAGAGAGAGTGTGTGAAAAATCCACATTCAAACCAGAATATCTTACTTCCTGTTGGTCAGAGCTAATGACTGTAAATTAGAAAGTTGTCCAGCTTAATGAGAACAATAAGTGTACCGAATTTGGTGACTGTAGGTTAAACTAACCCCCCCACTTTTGTCAAAAGGTGGCGCTGTAGAGCCCCTGCTCCCTGCCCATTTCTAAGGCTTTGTTCATGTCTACTGGATGACAATATTGATGTGTGTGTCGAGTTTCATGCAACTTGAAGCATGTTAAGAGGCTCAAAAATGCCTAAGAATATAATTTAAGTTTGATGTGTTGCCATGGCAACAATATTTAAGATATCACAAATACATTTACAGGTCTACATTTGCCCTGTTTTGACATTATTGTGATGAAGTTTGAAGCAAATCAGGTAAAAATAAGAGGGTGATCTCAAAGCATTTTAAAAGTGATACACTTCCTGCTGCCAGTTGGTGGCACTATAACTTTGACTCACAATAGTCACATCCATGTGATTGGACAACGAACACACAGCTGAAGTTTCATAAAAATCAATGAATGTATGCATAAGTTATAACACACTTCCTGTGAACCTTTTCTCGCCATAAATTTGTTGCCTCGCCACGGCCAAACTGTTCGAGATATCAAAAATCCGTTGGCAATTTTTCATAATCAATGTCTTGACTTCATGCTGACCGAGTTTGGGGGTGATCGGATTAATCGCCTAGGAGGAGTATATCAAATTCCAGAGCATGCGTTTTTCAAACAACCCATAATAACTGACTTCCTGTTGAGCTGGCGTATAACTTAGAGCACAAAAGTCGTTAGGCCCAATGAGGTCTATATGTGTAATGAGTTTCATACTAATGCATGCAAGTGTGTTTAATATAGCCAAGTTTTCGAAGCCCATTCAATGGGCCGCTGTCGAGCACCCCTTCCATGCCCGGGTACCAGCTGCTGCCCGGCCCTGATGGCCGCAGGTTCCGATGTATGTGCAAAGTTTCATGAGTTTTCGAGCATGGTAAGGGCCCCAAAAGTGCCCGAATAGTCGGAGGAAAAATATAAATAAAAAAAATAATAATAATTAAAGCTGCAAGCAGCGATGAAAGGGCCCTCGCACCCGGGCTCGCCGCCACCTGTTGGCCTTAGGAAAACAGTGAACAGTGGGTGAAATACATGTAAGCGAGTAAATACAGGTGCTGGTCATATAATTAGAATATCATCAAAAAGTTGATTTATTTCACTAATTCCATTCAAAAAGTGAAACTTGTATATTATATTCATTCATTACACACAGACTGATATATTTCAAATGTTTATTTCTTTTTATTTTGATGTTTTATTTTAACTGACAACTAAGGAAAATCCCAAATTTAGTATCTCAGAAAATTAGAATATTGTGAAAGGGTTCAATATTGAAGACACCTGGTGCCACACTCTAATCAGCTAATTAACTCAAAACACCTGCAAAGGCCTTTAAATGGTCTCTCAGTCTAGTTCTGTAGGCTATACAATCATGGGGAAGACTGCTGATGATACTTTTTGATGATATTCTAATTATATGACCAGCACCTGTACAGCAGAATTATGGCAAAGTCATTTTCAAGTGCCAGACTTCCTGCTGCCAACAGGGGGCGCTTTGACAGGTGGTAACCGAATATTGTGATATAAATGTGTTCAGGCCAGAAATATTATCAAACGTGTGAAGTTTGGAGCAGATCGGACATTGTATGCCTGAGATACAACAACTTCCTGTTTCGTGGCGTTAATCGCATACATTAGCACTTAGCCAAGTGTTGCATGATTTAACGTGTTTCTAGCATGTTTGGTACTTTGTGGCATACTGAAATGTGTTTCTGGTAGTGAATTCCAGTTTAAAACATGCCATTTCCTGTTGCCAGCACGTGGTGCTATGACTAACTGAATATTGTCATATAGATGTCTTTAGGTCAGTACTCTTATCACACATGTGAAGTTTGGGGCACATCGGACATAGTATGCCTGAGTTACAACAGCTTCCTCTTTCATGGCGAAACATCAGATTTTGTCAGGCCGCCACGGACACACCCTTCAGCGAAAATTCAAGATCTTTGATATTTATCATCGCTAAGGTCTTAAGATTAGACTGATAACATATGATGTTGATCTGGTTAAATCTCTATGAGGAGTTAATCACAGTGTAAAACATGTCATTTCCTGTTGCCCGCAGGTGGCGCTATGACTGTAACTGAATATTGTCATGTAGATGTCTTCGGGCCAGGACTCTAATGAAACATGTGAAGTTTTGGGCAGATTGGACATTGTTTGCCCGAGTTACAACAACTTCCTGTTTCATGTCGAAACATCGAACTTTGTCAGGCCCCCACAGACACGCCCTTCAGGGAACACTCTAGATCTTCGCAATTTAATGTCGCAAAGGCCTTTAGATTAGACTGACCAAATATTATATTGATCTAATTAAAGCTCTAGGAGGAGTTTGTGAAAAGTACAACGTGTGGAAATGGCAAAAACTGCACAAATTTTGCAGAGAAAATTTTAAATATCTCACTTCCTGTTGGTTTTCAGATTTCGTACCGGGAGACTTTTTTGTAGGTATTGGGATGTTACATGTGTGTACCAAATTTCACAACTGTACGTGAAACGCAGCGTGAGGGGTACTTAGTTGAAATTTTGTAAGTGGGGCTATCGAGCCATTTTGCCACGCCTAATTCTGAAATCCATAACAATTTACGTCTTTCACCACTTCTGATGTGTGTGTAAAGTTTCATGAGTTTTCGAGCATGTTTAGGCCCTCAAAAAAGCGATTCATTTGGGAGAAGAAGAAAAAGAAGAATAATAAACGGAGCAATTCCAATAGGGTCCTCACACCATTGGTGCTTGGGCCCTAATAATCCTAAAGAAAACAATAGGGCCTTCAGCCCTTTGAGCTTTGGCCCTAATAATAATCCATAGGGGATCAAGAGGGCCCTGCGCCATCAGTGGCTTGGGCCCTAATAATCCTTAGGGGATCAAGAGGGCCCTGCGCCATTAGTGGCTTGGGCCCTAATAATCCTAAAGAAAACAATAGGGCCTTCAGCCTTTTGGCTGTGGCCCTAAATATAGCTGCAAGCAGCAATGGCAGGCCCAAGCCCGGTGGCACCGCCACCCCGGTGGCTTGAGGGCAACTGTGTACAGCGGGCAATAGGCATTTAAAATGGTTAAACATCAAAGGACTATGTCAAATTCACTCTACATTTACTGCACTAAAAGGTGGTGCTATAGAGCCCCTCCTCCCCGCCCATTTCTAAGGCTTTGCCCATGTCTACTAGATAACAATCTTGATGTGTGTGTAGAGTTTAATAGAATTTGAAGCATTCTAAGAGTCTGAAAAGGATCCAAAATGAATATTAAAGTTTGATGCATTGCCATGGCAACAGTGTTTGAGATATCACGATTCTTTTGAAAGGTTTACATCTGCCATGTTTTGACATTATTCTGATGAAGTTTAAAGCAAATCGGGTAAAAATAAGAGGGTAATCTCAAAGCATGTTGAAAGTGATACACTTCCTGCTGCCAGTTGGTGGCGCTATAACTTTGACTCACAGTAGTCACATCCACGTGATCGGCCTTGTACAATGAACACACTGCCAAAAGTTTCATCAAAATCAATTAATGTATGCAGAAGTTATAACACTTCCTGTTTCCCTTTTCTCGCCATAAATTAGCTGCCTCGCCACAGCCAAACCGTTTGAGATATCAACAATCCACTGGCAATTTAGCATCATCAATGTCTTGACTTCATGCTGACCGAGTTTGGGGGTGATCGGATTAATCGCCTAGGAGGAGTATATCAAATTCCAAAGCATGCGTTTTTCAAACAACCCGTAATAGCCGACTTCCTGTTGAGCCGGCGTATAACTTAGAGCACGAAAGTTGTTTGGCCCGATGAGATCTATATGTGTACCGAGTTTCATACTAATGCATGTAAGCGTGTTTGATGTATGGACCAAGATTTCATACTCCATTCAAGGGGGCGCTGTCGAGCCCCCCTGCCACGCCCGGGTACCAGCCTCTGCAGCGTCCTAATGGACACAGATTTGCTGCAGCAGTTGGTGCCCATATGATCACACACACACAGAGACAGAGAGAGACAGAGAGAGAGAGAGAGAGAGAGAGAGAGAGACTGAGGGGGGGTCGGAGAGAGAGAGAGAGAGACTGAGGGGGGGTAGGACAGAGAGAGAGAGGGAGTGTGAAAAATCCACATTCCACATTCCTGTTGATCAGACCTAATGACTGTAAATTAGAAAGTTGTCTGGCTTAATGAGAACAATATGTGTACCGAGTTTGGTGACTGTAGGTAAAAATAACCCCACCACTTTTGTCAAAAGGTGGCGCTACTGAGCCCCTCCACCACAGCCATTTTTAAGGCTTTGTCCATGTCTACAGGTCTGCAATATTGATGGGTGTGTCAAGTTTCATGCAATTTGAAGCATGTTAAGAGCCTCAAAAACACTCAAGAATATTATTAAAGTTTGACATGTTGCCATGGCAACAATATTTAAGATATCACAAATACATTCACAGGTCTACATCTGCCATGTTTTGACATTATTGTGATAAAGTTTGAAGCAAATCAGGTAAAAAAAAAAAAAAAAAAAAAGGAGGGTGATCTCAAAGCATTTTGAAAGTGACACTTCCTGCTGCCAGTTGGTGGCGCTATAACTTTGACTTACAATAGTCACATCCATGTGATCAGACTCCTACAACGAACACACAGCTGAAGTTTCATAAAAATCAATCAATGTATGCTTAATTTATAACACACTTTCTGTAAACCTTTTCTCGCCATAAATTCGTTGCCTCGCCACGACCAAACCATTAGAGATATCAGAAATCCACTGGCAATTTTACATCCTCAATGTCTTGTCTTCATGCTGACTGAGTTTGGTGTTGATTGGATTAATCGCCTAGGAGGAGTATATCAAATTCCAGAGCATACGTTTTTCAAACAACCCATAATAGCCGACTTCCTGTTGGGGTGGCGTATAACTTAGAGCAAGAAAGTTGTTAGGCCCGATGAGGTCTATACGTGTACCGAGTTTCATACTAATACGTGCAAGCATGTTTGATATATGGACCAAGTTCTCGGACTTTCTTCGAGGGGGTGCTGTCGAGCCCCCCTTCCACGCCCGGGTACCAGCCTCTGCGGTGTCCTAATGGCCGTAGATTCCAATGTGTGTGCCAATTTTTAAGAGTTTTTGAGCATGTTAAGGCCCCCAAAAAGCCCCGAATGATGGAAAAAAAAAAAAAAAAAAAAAAACCCACACAGGAAATTCAAAATAGCTGACTTCCTGTTGCGTTTAGGACTTAGCTCCAAGAGACTTTTTTTGTAGGTAATGGGACGGTAAACGGAGGAAATCCAACAGGGTCCTCGCACTTTGCAGCTTTAATTAGGGCCCGAGCACCAAGCAGCGATGAAAGGGCCCTCGCACCTGGGCTCACCGCCACCCATTGGCCTTAGGAAAACAGTGAAAAGTGGGCGACATGCATGCAAGCGAGTAAATACAGGAGAATTATGGTAAGATCATTTAAAAGTGCCACACTTCCTACTGCCAACAGGTGGTGCTTTGACCATAACTGAATATTGCAATGTAGATGTCAACAGGCCAGGACTATTATCAAACGTGAAGTTTGGAGCAGATCAGACATTGTATGCCTGAGTTACAACAACTTCCTGTTTCGTGGCGTTAATCGCATACATTAGCACTTAGCTAAGTGTTGCATGATTTAACGTGTTTGGTACTTCGTGGCATATTGAAATGAGTTCCTGTGATTGAATTACAGTGTGAAGCATGCCATTTCCTGTTGCCAGCAGGTGGCGCTATGACTAACTGAATATTGTCATATAGATGTCTTTAGGCCAGGACTCTTATCACACATGTAAAGTTTGAGACGCATCAGACATAGTATGCCTGAGTTACAACAGCTTCCTCTTTCATGGCGAAACATCAGACTTTGTCAGGCTGCCACGGATACACCCTCCAACGAAAACTCAATATCTGTGATATTTATCATCACTAAGGTCTTAGGATTAGACTGACAACATATGATGTTGATCTGGTTAAATCTCTATGAGGAGTTAATCACAGTGTAAAACATGTCATTTCCTGTTGCCCACAGGTGGCGCGATGACTGTAACTGTATATTGTCATGAAGATGTCTTCAGGTCACTACTCTAATAAAACATGTGAAGTTTGGTGCAGATACGACATTGTATACCCGAGTTACAAAAACTTCCTGTTTCATGGTGAAACATCGAACTTTGTCAGGCCACCACGGACACGCCCTTCAGTGAAAAATCTAGATCTTTGCAATTTAACGTCGCAAAGGCCTTTAGATTAGACTGACCAAATATGACATTGATCTGATTAAAGCTCTAGGAGGAGTTCGTTAAAGTACAACGTCTGGAAATGGCAAAAAATGGTAAGTTAATTCAAAATATCTAACTTCCTGTTCAGTTTCGGATTTTGCTCCAAGAGACTTTTTTGTAGGTATTGGGCTGTTAAACGTGTGTACCGAATTTCAAAATCTACGTGAAATGTAGCGCGAGGGGCACTTCATTAGGTGCCGCTACTGAGCCATTTTGCCCCACCCAATTCTGAAACCCATAACAGACGTAAATTTTCACCACTTCTGATGCGTGTGAAAAGTTTCATGAGTTTTCGAACATGTTCAGGCCTTCAAAAATGCGATTTACTTTGGAGAATAATAATAATAATAATAATAATAATAATAATAAACGGAGCAAATAGGGTCCTCACACCATCGGTGCTCGGGCCCTAATAATAATATAACCGCTACCCTTATTTTTGAGTTTAAGTTACATAGAGTGAGGACAGAAAGCTTTAAACTAGGTACCATTAGATGAATGTTGACCTTCTTTGGTTCATCAAACAAAGCATTTGAAGCAACAAAACCCAAAACTGGCGATGAATTGCACGTATATTATATTCAACACCACTATCCATCACCACAAACATTTACATTGCACAAAACACAACAAAACACCAAATATGAAAAGAAATTAAAAAAAAGAAAAAAAAAGAAATATTCAACAAAGTTTCAATGTTTGGGTGGTATGAACCAAAAATAAGAATGGTAAATGATGATGAAGCCAACGATGTTTGGTAATGGCTAAAATCGTGATGTCCATGCAAAAGTCAACACTTTAGGAAATCAATGTTCAATTAGTGGTTATCCAAAGTTGACATAAGCAAGTCAAACTTGATGCAAAAATGAATCCTCCTCTCTTTGACATATAAAATCCACCAGTTCTTTGTGTTGGTGTAAAATGTCCCAAGTGGCGCAGAAAAACACAACCTTTAAAGGTATCAGTGTTAGAGCCATTAAAATAATAATCCGAAAGAAAACATTAGGACCTTCAGCCCTTTGGGCTTTGGCCCTAATAATAATAATATTATAATATTATTAATACTAATAAACGGAACAATTCCAATAGGGTCCTCACACCATCGGTGCTCAGGCCCTAATAATCCTTAGGGGATCAAGAAGGCCCTGCACCACCAGTGGCTTGGGACCTAATAATAATAATAATAATAATCCTTAGAAAAACAATAACGCCATGCTTCCTTATGATATCTCCCAAGGGTAGCATGTACAGAGTGAAAAGCAACGGTCCTAGTACTGAGCCTTGCGATACTCCATATTGAATTTGTGATCGATATGACATCTCTTCGTTTACTACTACAAACTGATAACGGTCAGATAAGTATGATTTGAACCATGACAGTGCAATTCCACTAATGCCAACATAATTTTCGAGTCTATTTAAAAGAATATTGTGATCAATAGTGTCAAATGCAGTTTTTGTTGTGGGGTGTACTCATTTTTGCATCACCTTAATTTGAGTAAAACTGAAAAATGTGTAATCTAAGTTATTTTATTAACCTTACTTTCATGTTATAAGTTAAACAGATGTTATCTTAAACTCAGTCTTGTCAACGTTTTGGAAATTGTTTTTGTGTTCATTGAGATATTGTTTAAAATGTTACTTTTCAAAGGGGGTGTACTCATTTACGCTGAGCACTGTACATGCATTATGTTACATGTAACACTTAATTCATGGTTTTATTAAAAATCAATTGATATTTCCATTAAGTTCACATACATATAGAGTCCCATAAAATGGATGGTGTAATCTATGTATCTCATATTCAGTCTATTATTTTATACTTGCTATATTTATTCATGTCATTCTAATGCCAAGTTTAAACTACAGGACTTTAAACATCAGCAGATCGCTGTGCTGTTCAGACTACATGACTTGCTGTGGAGTCTTTAAGTCGTTGTGGTGTTCACACTATGTGACACTACGTAAATGATCTGCAACAAGGGGTTACACACTGCATGAGCTGACAACAACTCTGTCACCCAACGACTTTATTTAAAAATGGACATTGGGAAGAAATTAGATTAAATTTTTAATTAAATTAAATTAAAATTAAATAAACTCTTTCACACACAAGTTTAAAATATTCTGGCTGACCTCCCAGAGTTAAGGCCACCATTAGAATGTTTTCTCTATTGTTTCCATGATGACGCGTCATGATTGTCATGTGACACACCGCGGCCACACTGTATGACAGATGTATCGCTTTTTTCACCATGTCATCAACTATCTGATATTCTGATTCTCATATATTTGCATGTGAGTGTTTTGTCATTTAAAAACCTACATCATGATTTTGATCTTAATCTATAATGCGAGATGGGCGCCGCCTTGTTTGTTTGCGCTTTAGTTCAGAATCAGTCGGATTTATAGGCTACAGCATGTGAATTCATCCATTTGTACCGAAATACATGTTGCTGGTGAACTGGGAGAAGAATACAGTGAGCTTTATAGTTACTTACACAATGTGTATCTGATATGAATAAACGTCGGCAAATTATAAACTATTTGAATGGATTGTTATTGTTGCTTCCATAGACATAAGTGTATATTTCATTGGCTGTTGCGTCGCGACACGTGACACCACAGGATATCGAGTCGGCCGACAGCTCCAGATATTTAGCATGCTAGATATTTGTCTGGCATCAGTGAGGTGTTGGGGACATGTCAGCGAGCCTCTTTGATGCGTCGTTGAGTAGTTCACACATAAAGATTGGCGAGCACCGATCACCCGCTGATTTTCCACCAATTCCACCAATCACAGCCTGAGCTCGTTAATGCTGGGTACACACCAAGATAATCGGACTGATTTTGGGCCGATTTCTCCCCTTACAAAAATCCTAGGTAATGTCCCGATTATCCTGATGGTTCTACAGATTATTTTATCAGATTTTCCTGTGGTGTGAGGTATGGTAAGAGTGTCTGAATCTGCGGAACCACGTTGGAGGCGCTCCGATTGTGAATCGTAAATATTCAACACGTTAAATATATACAATCAGAAATCCTGATGTGTGGGGGGAACCCCGAGGACAAACGTGCGCATGCTCTTCAGATTATCATGTGAAACGAAACAATATCCAATCAGAAAGCGAGCTGACAGAAGACAGAAGCATAACAAACCCAGTCATGGCGCAGCACAACGTTAAATGGATTTGTACAGCAGAGATGGAGGATCAGTTTGTTGATTTGTGGCAACAGCACGAGTGTTTATACAACGAGTCCAGTTAAACATACCAAAATCATTCCAAACACTATCAACACAATTTCTTCCTGCCTATCGTCCGTCATGTTTACTCTGAAGTTCTCGAGAGATTTAACGAGATTTCCCTTGTTCACAGTCGGGACTCTAGTTGAAAATCTGTTCGTGTATGGTGTGCTGTCTTTGTCACATCACGGCACACCACACACTATAGGAGCAAAACGGTTAAATCTAGGATTTTTTTTTTTGTCCTCATGTTTGTGGTCTCTTATCAGGCTTAAATCAGGCTTAAAATCCTGTAGTGTAAACTTGGCATTAGTTGATTAAAAATGTTTTATACTATCACAAAGCTAAGGTTTCTTGGTAGTTAAAGAAGGAAAAGACAACAGTAAATTATTTTAAAGTCTGTGTAATTTACAAATTATAAATTCTTACGTTTCAGATTCATTACAACATAATTTGGATAAGTAATGTTTACTGTTATATTAAGACCAGCAGAGCTATGGAGAACTGCTGTGGGTGGATCTGTAATGTGATCGAACTTGCCACCTTTCCTTTTACTGCTCTGTGTGCAGGTATCAAATAAATTCTAACATCATCCATGTCCAGAGTCAGAGTCTATTCTTTTTTCTGACACAAAGCCTAAAACTACCTTTATTAAAACAACACACTTCTAGCGTGACTGGCAAAATTAATCCAATTTAGAGATTACATTACCTTGAAATAATGCGTCACCATCGTTTCCTATAATTGTTGCCAATAATGCCTAATTTTAAAGAGGGAAAAGTCACGAGAAAAAGCCTTGGCCGAATATTATTTTAGAGTTAAACAGAAAAGAAAGGTAATGTACTCTATTCTTTAATTAATTCATCTTATTTATCTAAACGGTTGGGTGAGGGCAATAAACACATTTTCACATTTTGTAATGCCACAAAAAACTGCTTGAACAGGACAGAAACTGAAAGAAAAAAAAAAAAAAAAAAAATCACAGGCAAAATGTTTGACTTTGTTTTTAATACACTGCATGTTTTGCTAACTGTTCTCCTCTTTCTTTCGCTGATCTGTACTTACAAATGCATTTCTACAAATCTCTCACAGGGGTCGGGCTAGAAGCGGTGTGTTCTCGTTGGCTGCGGAGTTTTTGATTGGCAGCTTCTTGATCTGGAAATGAAATATCAGTGTTGTGTTTACATGTATAGCGTATTATTATTGTGATTGTCTGTAAGTGGCCTCCTATTTCATTTTAGTGATATAAAGATAGGTGTTTTATCTGTATTTATCTGCTGCTACACTATGTTGAGATAATTTCTTAGGAATAGCACAGACAAATGACAATCATCATCATCAATCATCGTCGTTATCAAGATACTGGATATTCACGGTAAGTCAGTATTTTTTAAGTTAAAAAAAATCTATATAAGTACTTGCTTTTTCAGGTGGAGAGGTATTTTATAGCTCATTTAGAGCCCACAACATTATACAGCAGGGTTGTCTTCATTTAGCCCAATCATTACAGATCCTGGTTATGTACATACAGTTACAGTCTTCGATCAGATCATATTTAAAGGGAAAAGAAGTAGTCTTAAAAAATAATAATTATATGTCCAAATGCAAAACCTAATGCATGCAAAAAATTATGACTGTAATTATATATAGATATAAACGGCTTCACAAACAATCTTTTCAAACTCAAACTCTTTTCAAAAGTATCATTAGGCTACTCCAGTTATCACAAACGTATACAAAAGTGTATCATTCAGATATAAATGCTGATGTGTTAGCGATCAAAATAGAATAAATCACCTTTTGAAAGTAACTGGGTGCTTCAAATAACGACTGTATCAATTGCAATTTTACGACACTAGATGGCAACAAATTACTGTTAAAAATGTATATATCACTGAATCGTTCTTTCAGAAACAAGTGAAGACTTTATGAATCCAACTTACAAAAATATTCTGTTTCACCTGTCTGGATCTGGACATGCGTGCTCAAGCATCTTATTTGTGTTAAATTTGTGGTAACACTTTACAAAAAGGTTCATTTGTTAGCATTAGTTATTGTATTAATTAACATGAACTAACCATGAGCAACACATACATCTGTTACTGTATTTGTTCATCTTTGTTAACCTTAGTTAATAAAAATACAGCTGTTTTGTTCATAGTTTGTAAGTTACTTCATAGTGCATTAACTAATGTTAACAAATACAACTTTATTTTAATTATGTATTAGTAAACATTAACAAAGATTAATAAATGCTGTAGAAAAGCAGTTCATTATTAGTTCATGTAGTTAACTAATGAATCTTATTGTAAAGTGTTAGCGGATTTGTTGAGATCAGCAGTCTGTTAAATTCATTTTACAAGAATAATAGGACTGTTTGAGTTGAGTATTGTGCATTATATATATATATATATATATATATATATATATATATATATACAAAATTTATTTGAATTAAATGTTTTAAGTCTGCAATTTGTTATGTGGGAGTTCAAAGAAGTTTGTATTGTTAGATTTTAAGACAGGTTTTCATTTTCCAGGGAGTGGAGCAACTTTCCCATAAACAAAATTCTGATGCAGACCATGGATGGAGTGATAGTACCAGAGATCCACTGTCCCCATCAGACAAGAATCTTATTTTGTTCAGACACATCACCTTTGTAATCCCTTAGAGTCCTAAAGACACTTTAAAAACCACACAGTGACTGGAATGTTAATCCATGCAACCCCAGTGGATGAATCAATGTCTTCTGAAGGGAAACAATAGATAAGAAAAATACTAATAATTTAAACTGTTTTAACTAATAACAATTAACAATCACTTACGACCCACTGTCATACGTGCATGGGTTACAATCCACTTGACTGGACTCAGAGAGATGGATTATTTTCTTAAAAATCTTTGTTTGTGTTTAAAGAAAGAAAGTCATATACATCTGGGACAGCATGCAGGTGAGTAAATGATGAGAGAATTTAAATGTTTTTGGGTGGATTATCCCTGTAATTTTCCCTGTGACTGATATTGCACTCCATTACCACATAATATACCCACACAGTCACTGTTTTGTAACTTTATACTGTAACAGGAACTGTTCAAAGGATCATTGTTTCATTTAAAATATATATGAATTTTACATGTGTTCTGTATGTACTTGTGCATTTTGTATAGTAATGTATATCATGCGAATACTGTGCATTACATTAATACTATGCAGTTATTGTTTTGTGGATTTTGGTCTTTCATGTCACAACATAACAGCATTCACTTTCATATGTATTAATATGCTGTAGTAAAAATAAAGAATGTAAATTTATTTGAATTGATTTATATTTTTAGTTACATTTATTCGACAACTTGTTTTATAAAACTCACAGTTGAATAAGTGTGATGGCCAGGGTTGCCAACCTTGATTACCTGGCTGGAGTGAGACTATCTTGACAGGTGCATATATCACATACATGTAAATGATACTAGTATTCTCTTTAAATTGTAACAGCACAACCTAATCAGACCCAACAATAGAGAAGAATCATCAGGACTAAACAAATATTCTCAGAAAACATTGAACATTATGCAATATTTTCAGTACTATATTGTACGTTAATGTACAATTAAACCTCAAGACTTTCATTTTCTCTCGCGCTCCTAAAAGCTTATGTCGACAAAGTAGTAGCAGCAGATAAATACAGATAAAATTCAAAAACAAAACTCCTATCTTTATATCACTAAAATGAAATTAAGCCGAAATTAATAATAGTACGCTATATGTAACGAAGCTGGACTCAGGCAGGGATCCAATTGCAAGCTTTTATTAAAGGTGAGCGTGGTCGTACAGGCAGGGTCAAACGGGAGCAAACAGGAATAGCAGGGGACAGGCAGAATCGTGGTCAGGATACAGGCAAGGATCAGGACAGGCAGATATCATACACAGAACAGCAGACAAGGCAAGGGTCAGGACAGGCAGCAATGGGTCGATAACGGGTAACAGGCAGGAACGGTAACAATAGACAGGCAGACAGGATATGAACGCTCAGAATTGTACACAATGTGAAACAAGACTTCGCCATGAGGTGGTGTGTGTGTGTGAGTCTTTTATAGTCCAGGTGATGATCTACAGGTGTGTGTGGCAATTGGTGATTGGTGTGGAATGTGTGACTGGTAGGGAGGATTATGGGAATTAAAGTCAAAGAACAGACGGTGATCATGACACTATACATGTAAACACAACACTGACAAAAACTCAGCAGCTAATGAGAACACACCACTTCTAGCCCCACCCCTGTGAGAGATTTGTGCCAGAAAACTCAGGGATCGTAAGCGAGTTTTAAAGCAAAACATGCAGTGTTTTGCTTTAAAACAGTTAGCAAAACATGCAGTATATTAAAAACAAAGTCAAACATTTTGCCTACGATTTTTTTTTTCTCAGTTTCAAAGACATTTCATTCATTTTCAATTTATATTTTCATTAGTTTCTTAAAACATGACATTCATTTTAATTGGCACAAAAAATTCCATACAAAGATGGCAAGGAAGTATGTATACAATTACAATGTAACTGGCTATTAATTTATTGTAAAGTAAGCTACAAGTAGGATAAAACTATGTGATTGTGACATTGTTTCTGCGACAGCTCCAGCTCTTTGACGCATGAGTGAGCGATTTCAGACACAGCAACAGAGTCGACAACGAGAGTTGATTCCTGTGCTAGAGTTGACTCCGTCACTAGGGCTATTACCGTATTGTTCCGAATATAAGACAGTGTTTTTTCATGGAAATATATCTGAAAAAATTTTGTTGTCTTACATTGAAGGTCTAGAGTTTTACAAGTCAATAATACACCCGCAACAATAGGAGCACCAAATACCTGTAATACAAGTGTGCCCCCCCAGGACTGAAGCAACCCGCACCTGTAAACTACCGGTAGTTTACAGTGCCATGGGATGTCATGATGGCGAATGAATATCTAGAACAGAGCGGTTCAAAAGTCTGGCAAGTGAACCAACAACTGAGGTAAGGTTATGATGCAAACTTTTAGCTCAATAAACGCAGAGGAGCCATCAATCAATTTGTATTAAGCAGCCAAGAAATACGGTGTGTCAGAGTGTTAACAGTCTTAAAAATGCTTGTTTTGGTCGGGGTGTCAATAAACAACACTGCAGATCAACTGAAGAATAAAGTTGACCATTTATTTTCATAGCGGTGTGCTCCCACCACGCACACTAGGCCAACTCTGTTAGGCCCACACCTCATCACTCTCTGCACAAGCGCAAACATATATTAGACAGGGTTGCCACTACTCAATAAAACCAACCGCTATCATTGCATCTTCCTTTTTTTTTCACACTACTTTCACACTACTTTGCATTACACTCAACATTCCATTAAATATCAACATTAAAAATTATAAGCAAAATACACACATGATTGCAATTATCTGTAAATCTCAGTCTTTTGCAACAGTCTTTCAACATTTCAGATTTCAGATTTCAGCATGTATTCAATAAGTCTTTTAGGGCACTTTCGTACACGAACAGATTTTCTCAATGAAGTCTTTTCAGTTTTCTCTGGTTGTTCTAATTCAGCTGATGAAAATAGATGCTGACGATTCCTCCTTAACACAACACCACCTGTTGTTTCAATGATATAGGACCTTGGTTGAATTTGTTCAAGTACAATGCCTTTCTGATTCCAGGTATCAGTTTTATCATTAAATCTAACCTCCTCACCAGCACAAAGTTCAGGCAAATGATGAGTTCCTTTATCATAATAGATCTTTTGTTTAGCCTTTTGTTGTTCTTTGAATTTTTTAACTTTCTTGCTGCCCTCTGTGAAGAGAAGATCCTCAGATATAGGTAAATTAGAACAAAGACGTCGTCCCATCAAAAGATATGCCGGGGAATGTCCACACTCAAGAGGTATGCCACAATAAGCAAACAGTCCCATATAAAAACTACTTCCATCATCTCTTGCCTTTTGCATCAACCTTTTCACAACTCCAACTGATTTTTCCACAAGTCCATTAGATTGAGGAAAATATGGACTCAACATCGTATGTTGGAAATCCCAGTCTTTTGAAAAACTCTGGAAACAAGCATTAACAAATTGAGGGCCATTATCTGTAAAAACTTCTGTTGGTACTCCATGTCGAGCAAAAACAGATTTCAGGCATGAAATAACATTTTCTGCAGTAGTTGTGCTTAACATACACACTTCGGGATAAAATGGATAATAATCAGTAACCAGGAGGTAATTTTTCCCATGACATGTAAAAATGTCTACACCTACTTTTTGCTATGGTCTTTCAGGTACTGGATGCGACTTTAGTGGCTCTCTTGGATTATTGAACTGGTATCTGTCTACTGCTCTGGACAAGGCGTCTGCCATAAACATTAATTTACCTGGTGTAAAGAACACAGTTAGTGCATAACGTTGCAATCTGATCATCATTCTTTGAATTCTCAATGGACAGTCATTAAGAGATTTTTTTAACAATGCAATCAATGGTTTATGGTCAGTTTCAACATCAACAAATTGTCCTGCCACAAATTGATGAAATCTCTCACAAAAGTAATGCTAAGCAATTCTTTTTCAATTTGAGCATACCTGCACTCTGCATCAGTCATCGAGCCTGAGGCATATGCAACTGGTTGCCAGGTTCCATCATAATCCTGAAGTAGGACTGCTCCCAATCCTGTTTGTGAAGCATTAGCCGAAATTTTAATGGAACGTTTGTGGTCATAAAATTTCAGGATTGGCTCTTTAGTTAATATCACTTTCAAATGTTGCCAAGCAGACTCCTGTTCATGATTCCAATTCCATTCGTTCTTTTTCTCAGTTAACCATCTCAATGGAGCTATCTTCTCAGACAGATTAGGTATGAATTTACTCATATAGTTCAACATACCCATGAATCTTTGTACGTCTTTTACACATTGTGGTCTTGGCATATGTTCAATAGCATATATCTTCATGGGATATAGTCGCACTTCAGCACTACTGATGATGTCACCCAAAAACATTAATTCAGTCACTTTTCTCTATTCAACCTCAAATTTGCATGCCTGGAAGCAACGAATTAGCTCAAATTATGGATGAAATATTACACGTTATGATCAATTATAATATAAATCGACCAAAAAGGGAATTATGTATATGGATAATTACTTATAACGGATTGTAACTAATTTATGCATATATGGTCTAGAATTAGTTCTAGTTTTAGAAGTAATTTAGAAAGACTGATCTATTCTGTCCACCAAAATTTATCAGACCGATCTTTCATCAACTCTAAAGAGGAAATTACTCTTCTGACCTAGAGGAATAATCTTCTATCCTAGCACCAATTGTACGAAGAATATAGCAATGAAAACAGAAACGTTAAAGGGACATGGTTTTCTTTCTGGAGCATCAACAGAGACAAATCAAGCGTGAATATTTAATGGATTTAATATATTAAACTACAAATGCATAGACGACTAAATATAGACAAAGAATATATATATATATACAGAAACGAAAGTAAAAACAGGAAAAGAGAGAAAACAAAAGAATGACAAAACTTACAGATAGTACCTTGGGAGCCAGCAAAGAATCAAATCACCTTGTTAGGTCAGGTATACTTAGCACATCTCAAATAGATTGGTACTTGCATGAGTTTGAGTGATAGAGAGGTGTAGAGTGTAGTGATTTTTACTTCATTCACCGGTGACGTAGTGATTTTTGATCACGTGTCACTTAAGGTGTGGTTATGAGTGTATCAGATGACCCCTCCCCCCTTTTGTAATACGGGGTCAGATGAATCTTCACAGATTCCTTTGCAGGCTGGCTGTGTCGCTGAGGAGCTGTGTGGTACAGGCAATGTCTGCCGATGCAGAGGTTCTTTTGCGGACTGGGCTGCGCTGCTATTGGAGCCGTAAGGGTCAGATGAAGTCCCTCACTGCTGGGGTTCTTTTTGCAGCTAGAGTGCAGCTGGAAGCAATGTAAAAGGTTTTGCTCGCAAAAGCTTAACCTTAACTGTCATGTAGTCTCTTTCCTCGTCAGGTCAGAAACTCAGGACGTGGAGTGTCTGTTAATGTCTCCTTCCCCGTCGAGCTGGAAACGCAGAACAAGGGTGTGTCTACCCGGGGGACATATTTATCCCTTTCCGATGAGGAGGAGATTGAAATGTGGTGCCTTGTCGATCCTGGAGTGTGATTGGCCACTGTTATCTGAAGCAGCCCCAGTGTTGCCCACCCTAATGTGGAACTCATTTGCATAGTATAAAGTACAGTGTTAAAATAGTGTCTTTAACATTTTACCCATGCATTATTTCTATACCAAACCTCTTTCAAATTATTAAAGGGATTGTAGGGAACAGATAGACACCAAACACGATATGAAATGGTTAAGTCATCGTCCATGCATTTGTTTATCTGTTAACAGGTCTGTCCCATGACCTGTTGTTTTAACAGTCAGTAACCATTAACAGTGGATGTGATGCAGTTTAAATCAAGTTAAAGCCTCCAAACATAGGTATGAATGGATTTAGATAGATCTCTGTGGCCTCTCTTTATTTCAGTCACTGCTGCTCCATCCAGGAGGTCCTGAAGGAATTTTTATGGCAGTCTTTGCCTAAACCTTAGAAATGAGTTTGGTGGTTGGAGTCAATGTGTCGTCCAATGAGGAGTCCTCTCCTTGGTTTTGGTGGGTGCAGAAGGTCCCCCTTCCTGCTCTTGAAGAGGTGTCTGGCAGTTGTCCTAACATCTTATCTGATGTTGCTGAGCATTTGTTAATGTTCATTCACCAAATATCCAATCACAGTGTGGCACATCTTTTTACACACCAGCAGTTAGAGAGGGGCCCTGTCGTAAATTGGTCCCTGGAATGCCATCTTTACTGTTGTTCACAACAAGAGATTCAGTGCCCATGGCTGAAGTTCGTTGGTTTTTTCCATGTCTTCGTGGGAAGTTTGAATTGAGGTAACCTGGGTGTAAGTTTCGCCGAAGGATGGTCGTCTCAGAGAGGAGAGGAGCGCGTGATGTGAGCGCGGTCGCCAGAAGACGTCTGGGAAAGACGTGCGTGAGATGGCGAGAGACAATCGATAGACGATTGAGAGACGATGAGAGACTTGAGAGACTTGAGAGACAAAAGAACAGGCGTGTTGTTGTCTTTTAAGGACAAACAAGCCAAAACGCCTCCTTGGATGTGCCAGCCAATGGCGAGTGTACATTTTTAGCAGGCAAATCTTTTTTCTTTGTCTCCATTTACAACCTAATTTGCATAGTATATGGAGTGTCAGAGGCTTGCTAGGGCAGAGGTAGTGAATGTCTTTGGTCAAAATACACATGCGCAAATTGGGAGCCAGTTACAGCTGTGGGTTGCTGTTGTGGTAGGCCACCACATCTGGTGTGTATATCTTGATATAGGTATTACCTTGCCAAAACCCGACACTGACAATGTCTTTGATTCTGTAGACGTTATCTAATTCAATGATGGGTAGATTTAGGAGGAAGGTCACCTCACTCTGCTCTGGGTCGACGTGTAGTAGGATGGCACTACCCAGAGAGTAGGTGAGGTGGGTTTGAGTGTTGGTGTCATTGCATGGACGGATGACGCCTTTCTCCAGCACTAGTTCGTGCGAGGCGATGGGGATCTTGTACTGCCTGACGAAAGTGGAAGGAGCATTTGGGTGTGTTGTGGTACACACCGTGTGGAGGTTAGTGAGGCCACAGTCTAAAGAGTCTTTTGCAACTGATGCTCTGAATTTGTACAGGACCTGTCTGAGTTTTTGACGGTCTGTATCGTTCAGAATTTGTTGGACTTGAGTCTCAAATCCTGGAAATGGCTCCTCCATTGTTGTGTCATTTGTCGCATTGGCAGTCAGAGGTGCAGCACTTTCATCAGTCTCGCAGGCAGGCTGGTTAGAGACTGTGTACACTGCCAGGTGTTGGTCCTCCATCAGCTCCGTTCTGCACACCTGTTCTGTGGCTACCGGCATGACGGAAGTTATGGAGATGATCTTGAAGGGTGCTGTGAACACTGTGTTGTCTGAGCTCCCTTCTGGGATCATTGCAGATGGGATTGAACCAATGATTGGTAACGTGAGTTCAAAGTCATGGAAGTCATGACTCAGTAGCCATCCTAGGCGGTACGCCTTTGGAACTCTGATATCTGTGGTCGTGCAGTTGTTGAACAAGATGTAGACTACACTGGATGACACTTCAGTGAGGGGTCTGGCTTCCAGAGTGAGTCCAAGTTCCACGCATTCAAGTTTGTAAGAAGCCCAGCGTGTGGTTTAGGGTTTGACCACACCGCATGCTGAATCGAACAGCGACCCCTTTTGTGTAAGCTGTTACTACAGCTTCCTGTTCGTTGACCAGGGTGCAGACCTCTGGAATGGTCTGGCCTGATAGGAGGACTGTAAAGTCACGGGGTCCCACACCACCTCATTTATAATGTCCACATGAGCCTTGAGGCGAATCATGTGGTCTGCTCCAATGCAGACATGCAGTGGGTCGGGAAGGACCAGGAAGTAATGGGTTAGACACCAGTCGTTCCATTTCAAGTTAAAAGCGCAGATGCCCTTGACAGTCGTCATGGTTGACAGACGAGAGTCTGATGGGAAACGTGTGCGCTTGTTGGCAAATGGGAGGTCCGGTATGCCTTCAATGAGAGCTTTGAACAGTGCGTGCTTGATGGCTGAGTTGTCTGCCCACAGTACGAAAATAATGGCTGTTGTTGTTACATCATTCAGCTGCAAGTCTGCCATGACCTTGGGGCAGGAGGAGTCAGAGTCTCTGGTGAGTTGAAGAGTGCAGAGTAGCGAACTTGAACTTTGCTCTGGTGCTGAGACAGTGTTCCCGTGGCTAGCTGCGAGATTTCCCGTGACCTCTGTGACCTGACAGTCTGGGCCAGGTGATCTGGGTGACTGGAGAGGCATAGGTCTCGCACTTGAGCCCAAATTTTCAGCTGTCTGGAGTCCAATAAGGGCTCAGAGGAGTCTAGCAAGTCTTTGCCCATGAGAAGGGGAAACGTGTCCATTTGTGATATGTACACGAGGTGTACCAAGCTCACCGGACCGATCGTTAGGTGAATGGGAGCTATTTGTTCAAGTTGGACCTCATTTTGGCTGTACAACTGCACATTTAGCTCACATCTTTGTGATTCAAAAGTTTGGTTTTATCTCTTAGCTTCAGCTCTGAGTCTTTCAAAGAGGTCAGATGACATCAGAGTGAGATCTGCTCCGGTGTCCACCAGGGCTTCAATTCTCACGTCATTTTCCACAGTGATGGCAAGGTAGAGTTTTTGGGCGACCCCCTTTTCGATTAGATTCCCCAGGAGTCTTGGTACTGGGGCTTGTGTGCTGACCGATAGGCAGTTGGGGCCAGTCTCATGTGGTTCATTAGGGAGGCAGACAACCAAAACAGCACTTTCTGGTACCTTGGAATCTTGGTTGACAGTGTGAGGAGGTGGGTTGGTTTTCTCTGGGTGTGAGGGTTGGCCATTTCTGGGCCCTCGGCTGGCATCCAACGTGGCATCACCCTTTGGGCTGTTGGATGGTCGTGGCTTGTCCCAGAATCTTTCAGAGCGCCCGGTCTGGTGCTCGGGGCATGCACCCTCATAGTGAGGCTGCCCTCTACTGGCTGGGAATGGTCTTAAATCTCTGTTAAATGGTCTGTCACTGTGGTGTGTGCCCTCTAGGGCCAGTTCTGGACAGTGATCAGAGACCGGGTAAATGGTTGGATTTTTAACAGTTTTTTTCAGATGCAGCCTTTTGCTTAGCATAAGCTCTGTGGACTAAGTCTCACAGCTGTTGAGTAGACATACTTGGGCAGGCCAAGACTCCTAGATGATGACTCACCGTAGGATGCAGATTTCATCCTGCAGGGTTTGGGGTATTTGGGGTAAGTGGGAATATTCCTCGCTAGCTTGTCTAGCTCTTTGGGAGCCATGCCGTGACTAGTGGCACGGGCTTTCTGGAGAGGCTCCCACCCCCCTTTGCTGCTGATGAAGGTTCTTGGATGGTGGATGTCTTGGGCAGTGGGCTCTCACCCCCCTTTTGATCTAGGGATTCTTGACTGGGGGACCTGGGCCCACTGGCCAGGGGAAACTGTGTGATGTGTGTTTCCCCTCCCAAGTCACTTTGCAGTTTATAAGAATGTTTTAGTTCTCTGTGAACAGTGTCAAGCTCATCTTTTAAATAGTCTCTCTGTTGTTTTAGAGCAAGGATTTCATTTCGGGCCTGTTTAAGATGATTTTCACAGGCCCTGGCTTTAGCATCCCTTTCTTTCAGTTTGATCTCTGCTCTTGCTAGGAGAGCGTCACCTTGTTGGAGTTTTCCAGTAAGTTCCTCTCTGGATTCTTTTCCCAACTGCTCTCTACGCTCCGTCTCCAGATGGAGCTCTGCAAGGGCTTTTTGGAGTCTCTTTACCTCCTCCTGTAGCTCGGGTTTGGATTCATTCACTGTCCCGCGCTGGTCCTGGGTCTCGAGGAGTAGCTGATCAAGGCAATGTTGAGTGTGGGCCTGGTTCCTCCGGGCCTCCTCGGCCTGGAGCTTGAGCGCTGCTGCTTCTTGCTCCAGGTTGATGTTGCTCTGTTCGCTAAGCCTTGTCTGGGCGATAAGGTTGTGGGCGAGGCCACCGATGATCTTGGCCCATTCTTTGTTGTTGTAGCTCCGAGTCGGCTCGTGGGCCATCAACCTGTCCAAGTCGTCATCCAGCTGCTTTATTCTCGGGTGCTGGAGGTCACCAGTGGCGTAGGGCAAGAACGTGTGGGTCATGGTGCACAACCAGGTCTCGAGATGATCCCAGTGGGTGGCAGGGCTGGATGATCGGGACATAGCGGCTTACTGTTGGTAAGCCGCTATTCCTGTTTCATGGCGTTAATGGCATACATTAACACTTAGCCAAGTGTAGCATGATTTAACATGTTTCTGAAATGTTGGATACTTCGTGGCATATTGAAAAGTGTTTCTGGGAGTGAATTACAGTGTAAAGCATGCCATTTCTTGTTGCCAGCAGGTGGTGCTATGACTAATTGAATATTAGCATGTAGATGTCTTGAGGCGAGGACTCTTATCAAACATGTGAAGTTTGGGGCAGATCGGACATTGTATGCTTGAGTTACAACAACTTCCTGTTTCATGATGATAATAGCATGCTTTAGCACACAGCTAGGTGTTGCTAGCATGACTTAGAATGTTTCTAGCATGACTGGTGCTCAATTTCATATTTTAGTATTTTGGTAATAGTGCATCACATTGTTAAAAACGTCACTTCCTGTTGCCAGCAGGTGGCGCTATTACTATAACTGAATATCGTCATGTAGATGTGTTCAGGGCAGGACTCTTGTCAAACATGTAAAGTTTGGGGTAGATTGGACATTGCATGCCTGAGTTACAGCAACTTCCTTATTTATTGAATTAATAGCATGCTTTAGCACTTAACTAAGTGTTTTGCTAACATTTTTCAAGCATGTTGCTAGATTGTTTAGCACTTGCTGGCACATTTTGATATGCTGTTAGGAGTCCATAACAGTGTCAAAGATATCACTTCCTGTTGCCAGCAGGTGACGCTATGACTATAACTGAATATGGGCAAGGACATGTGTTCAGGACAAGAGTTTTATCAAGCGTGTGAAGTTTGGGGCAGATTGGACATTGTTTGCCTTAGTTACAACAACTTCCTGTTTCATGGCGAAACATCGAACTTTGTCAGGCCGCCAGGGACACGCCCTTTGAAGAAAACTCAAGATCTTTGCAATTTAGTGTCGCACAAGCCTTATGATTACACAATCCAAATTTGAAGATGATCGGATTAAAAGTGTAGGAGGAGTTTGTTAAAGTACGAGGTCTGAAAATGCCAAAAACTGCACAAAAATCGCAGAGGAAATTCAAAATGGCTGACTTCCTGTTGCGTTTAGGACTTCGCTCCAAGAGACTTTTTTATAGGTAATGGGACTTTACATATATGTACCGAATTTCGTACACGTACGTCAAACGTAGCCGGAGGCGCACACCGTTGAAGTTTTATAGGTGGCGCTATCGAGCCAATTTGCCCCACCCAATTCTGAAACCTATATCAGATGTCAATTTTCGCCAGTCCTGATGCGTGTGCAAAGTTTCGTGAATTTTCGAGCATGTTTAGGCCCTCAAGAATGCGCTTCTTTTCGGAAAAGAATAATAAATACAGCTGCAAGCAGCGATGGCGGGCCTAGGCCCGGTGGCACCGCCACCCCGATGGCTTCATGGCAACTGTGCACGGTGGGCAATAGGCATTTAAAACAGTTAAACATAAAAGGACTATTTCAAATCCATTTGAATACACCACATTTACTGCAGCAGTTGGTGCCCATATGATCACACACACACACACACACACACACACACAAACACACACACACACACACACACACACACACACACACAGAGAGAGAGAGAGAGAGAGAGAAAGAGAAAGAGTGAGACTGAGGGGGGAGGGGGGTAGGACAGAGAGAGAGAGAGTGTGAAAAATCCACATTCAAACCAAAATATCTGACTTCCTGTTGGTCGGAGCTAATGACTGTAAATTAGAAAGTTGTCCAGCTTAATGAGAACAATATGTATACCAAGCTTGGTGACTGTAGGTAAAAATAACCACCCCACTTTTGTCAAAAGATGGCGCTACTGAGCCCCACCACCACAGGCTTTGTCCATGTCTACTGGTCGACAAAATTGATGTGTGTGTCGAGTTTCATGCAATTTGAAGCATGGTAAGAGCCTCAAAAACACTAAAGAATATTATTAAAGTTTGACATGTTGCCATGGCAACAATATTTAAGATATCACAAATACATTCACAGGTCTACATCTGCCATGTTTTGACATTATTGTTATAAAGTTTGAAGCAAATTGGGTAAAATTTAATTTGATTTCAGTATGGTTTTTGATGTAAAAAAAAAAAAATAATAATATAAAATTAATAAATAGAGCCAAATCACGGAACTTGCAAAGATGACTTGAATATCTGTCTTGGGTAAAAGTAAGGTATGTGTCTAGATTTTTCTGCTGACTTATACAAGTTTGTTATAAACAGCCTCTTTTATAAAATCATGTGAAATGTATGTAAATATGGGTTTTGAAGAAAATAGAATTATATAAATAACTAACGCGTCATTTGTAATACTCGCAAACACAGCACATGACCTTCTGTAATGCCCATATCTACAAAACACACACTCTCCTTTGTAAAAAAAAAAAAAAAAAAAAGGTAGTCTTGTCTGAATGAATACATGAAATCACAGTTGACGGGTAATAAGAATTGTAACTCAAGTGTAATTTCTAAAAGTAGTCCTGTCCAAATAGTGATATAGTGTCATAGTTCAATTTCAAATGAGTGTGAAGTTATCATTTGCTGTGTGTTTTTATATTTTAATTAACCTAATTATCAAACTTATAATATAATTGTAACGAATCGTCACACAGGCTGGGATCCATTTGCATGCTTTATTGAATAAGAGCGTGGTCGTACAGGCAGGGTCAAACAGGAGCAGACAGGTACCAAAGGGACAGGCAGAATCGAGGTCGGGAAACAGGCAGGGATACGGGACAGGCAGATATCACTCACAGAACAGAACACAAGGCAGGGGTCAAAGGCAGGCAGCAGAGAGTCTTGGACGGGTAACAAACAGGATCAGCTACAGGTAATCAGACAGGGTAACAACGCTCAGAAATGTTCACAAAAGCAAAACAAGTCTTCGCAATGAACTATGGTAAGTGGGAGAGCTTTATAGTCCGGGTAATGAGGATCAGCTGACGTGGTGATCAGTCCAAGGTACGGGGTTGTGGGAAATGTAGTGTGTATGCGAGTGTGTGTCAGTACTCAGGAGACGGCTCCCTCCGGTGGCCAGAGGAGGGAACCACGGAGCTCGTCTCCGTGACAATAATACTATGTTGTCAGTGGCCTACGAATACACTGGCTTGATTAGCTGCTTCAGGTGTGTTTGATTAGGGTTGGCACTAAACTCTGAAGCACAGTGAGTCTGCAAGAAAAGGGTTAAAGAACTGATCAAGAGAGAAACTGACACACACACACACACACACCCAAGTGAACCTGAGGGAGCAAGGGGGAGGGGAGGGAGACAGAGAGAGACAGAGACAGACTAAGATCATTTTAAACAAAAAAAAAAAAAGACATCTAAATTGTGGCAGAAAGTAGTCTTTGATAAATGCTTAAATATACCTGCACATACAGTATAAAAAAAAAGAAAAGAAATCATTGCTCTATCAATCTAAACTATTGCTCTATTGCTGGATTTATCCAGCTCTGTTTAAAAATAGGTAAATGCTGTCCTCTAGTTGTTACTCTAAGTATGACATTTATCTATTTTTCAATCAGATATAATTAATCTGCCTATTTTTAACTTACACATGCTTTTTGAATTGAAAAAATGAATAAAATGTGTTTATTTCAAACATTTGTATTATTCTATATATAAATTAATTGTGTATAGTGTTTTTTTTATAGAAAATATGAGTCATTCCGTTTCCCTTTTTTGACATTACTTTCATCTCTCACCATGGTAATACCGTTCGAGATATCCAATATCCATTTGCAATTTAACATCTTTAACACTCAGGGGTCGGCTGGTCGCGCCGGCAATACCACCGTGCTTTTTTCTTATCAGTATGAAACAGACTCAAAATACTTTGTCAATGTTGCACATACAGTTAAGAGTTATACACCATTTTAATCTGTGAAATATCTTCTTTTATTTTTGTACACTCACAGTAAAAACAAAATGTTGTGCTTTTTGTAAAATAAAGAAAACTAACATGATGCGTGATCTGTCGTCTCCCTCTGAACGAAGTCCAATCTGATAGTTCTCAGAAAATGAACTGTAACTTAGTAAATACTAATCACAAAAAAATTAGACTATGAGACTTATGTCTAAAGAAAACGTTGAAATGTCACGTTTTAAATCGTGTAAGTCAAAAATTCTCTGTTTATGTAATCTGAATGAAAAAAGACACGTCAGACGCCCGTGATTCAGCTCATTATCCACTAATGCGGCCATGCCCATGGAGCGAGCGCTATTCAGACGCAAATTCTGAGGCAATACATGTATACATCGTCGCACTCATGTATTTATTATCTTGAAAAGTGTTTATCTGCATGTTATAACGATCTCTGGAAGCCTCTGTTAGTTCCTGGAATGTCACATGATATGCCTCTTCTTTTACTGAGATATCTGTGGACTAAAGGTGAATTGAAAACACAGTATCCAGCGCTCACAGTGACGACAATAACTATTGAATAAATATTACTCCTCTGTATAGAAAATTGACATAACCATATGAGAATCCATCAATATTTCTCCAAATGTGCATGCTTTTAAGCATATTAAGAAATTACGGACAAAATAAGATTTTAAGAGTCAAAATGTGAAGCTTGAGTCTTAGATCTTTTTAATGATGTATAGATTGTCAACTGCACATTATCATTTAGGCTATATAATATAACAAATATATTAGCCTATATGAAATGCCATAGAGGTAGGAATGTTCAGACGCTTTGCATCACAGAAATACATTATATTTTAAAGTATATTAAAATAGAAAACCATTATTTGGTTAAAGACTTAGGACTTCTTTTAAAAAAATGTGTCCAATCTTTTGACTGGTACTGTAATTTAACATAGGCCTATACAAAATTTTCTTCACATGATGTGCAATAATACGTGCATGCATGAGATCACAAAAATCATGTTTTTTTTTTTTTTTTAGGGGGGACATTAATCCTCTTATCAGCATGATCACAGAGGGTTTTTTCACAGCCTACCTGACTGAAAGAGCTCATTATGCAGCTCATTATGCGAATCTTTTGTCTTCTCAGGTGTGAATCACGGCATTATTCATGAAGATTCACGCCTCCACGCATACTGTTTCTCTTGACAAAAAAAGTCTTAGAAAATGTAAATCTCTCTATTTTTTTATATGAACGAGTAGGCAGGATAATTTTTACATCATTTTGAAGCAAAAACTCTAGTCTACAACCTCCAATACCCAGAAGTCTTGTGAACACAGATTTAATATATTTTTTTGTCCTTATTTCAGTGACTTAAATTTTTTGTTTTTTCAATAACCACGCATAAACGTTATTCCTTCAAAAACACAAACATGTACATACATGTTCCTCACATATTATTGTAGCCTAGTTCATGCTGAATACAGTGTAATGACACTTTTGTCATTAATATGTTTATGAACAACTGAAAAAAGCACAAATATCAGGACATGTCAAAACGTCTCCAGGGCCCCAAAAATCCTCAGACCCCAGAGGGTTAATGTCTTAGCACCATAGTAAAAAAATGTTTGGTCTGAATCGAATAAACCCCCTAGAAGTAATAGTTTAACATTCAGAGCTTGTTTATTCAAAAAAATCCACATTCAATCCAAAATATCTGACTTCCTTTTGGTCGGAGCTAATGACTGTAAATTACAAAGTTGTCTGGCATAATGAGACCAATATGTGTACTGAGTTTGGTGACTATAGGTAAAACTAACCCCCCACTTTTGTCAAAAGGTGGCGCTATAGAGGCCATGCTCCCCGCCCGTTTCTACGGTTTTGCCCATGTCTACTGGTTGACGTCTCTGATGTGTGTTTTGAGTTTCATGCAATTTGAAGCATGTTAAGAGTCTCAAAAGCTTCCAAAATGAAAATTAAAGTTTGATGCGTTGCCATGGCAACAGTGTTTGAGATATCACAATTCTTTTCAAAGGTCTATATTCACCATGTCTTGACATTATTCTGGTGAAGTTTGAAGCAAATCGGATAAAAATTAGAGGGTGATCTAAAAGCATTTTGAAAGCGACATACTTCCAGCTGCCAGTTGGTGGCGCTATAACTTTGACTCACAATAGTCACATCCATGTGATCAGCCTCGTACAATGAACACACAGCTTAAGTTTTATAAAAATCAATCAATGGATGATAAAGTTATAACAAATTTCCTGTCTCCCTTTTCTTGCCATAAATTCGTTGCCTCGCCACGGCCAAACCATTTGAGATATCAAATATCCTCTGGCAATTTTTCATCATCAATGTCTTGACTTCATGCTGACCGAGTTTGGTGGTGATCGGATTAATCGCCTAGGAGGAGTGTATCAAATTCCAGAGCATGCGTTTTTCAAACAACCCATAATAACTGACTTCCTGTTGAGCTGGCATATAACTTAGAGCACGAAAGTTATTCAGCCCGATGAGGTCTATATGTGTAGCGAGTTTCATACAAATACGTGCAAGCGTGTTTGATATATGGACCAAGATTTTAGACACCGTTCAAGGGGGCGCTGTCGAGCTCCCCTGGCATGCCCGGGTACCAGCTTCTGCCCGGTCCTGATGGCCGACGATTCCGATGTGTGTGCAAAGATTCAAAAGTTTTTAAGCATGTTAAGGGCCCCAAAAATGCCCGAATAGTCGAAAAAAAAAAATGATCCTAAAAAAAACAATAGGGCCTTTGCCTTCGGCTGGGCCCCAATAATAATCCTAAAGAAAACAATAGGGCCTTCGCCCTTTACAGGGCTTTGGCCCTAATAATCCTAAAGAAAACAATAGGGACTTTGCCCTTTACAGGGCTTGGGCCCTAATAATAATCCTTAGGGGATCAATAGGGCCCTGCGCCTTAGTGGCTTGGGCCCTAACAAACTAGCTAAAGCAGAATAGAAATAAGCAATAAAGCAAAGAAAAAAAAAAAAAAAACAGTTCAGAGGCACTTGATTTAAATTCAAATTAAAACTGTTTAATTAAAATATAAATAAGTGTATAAAATAAGGGAATTGGAATAAAAGAGAGAAAAACAAAGTGGAAATAAGCGATAAAGCAAAATTTCAGAGAACTTGATTTAAATCCAAATTAAACTCTGTTTAATTAAATTTAAATAAGTGTATAAAATAAGGAAAGAAATTCAAGGTGAAATATTTCAAGATGAAATAACAGGAGAGGGATGGAGAAAATTGACTTATCTGGGAATGGCCACAAGATGGCGTGCTTACCATAAGTGAATTCCCCGTGTTGGAAAGGGAACTTAATTTAAATTTAAATTAAAACTCTGTTTAATTAAATTTTAGTATACCAAATTCCAAATAATAGCAAACAATAAAATAAAAGAGATGAAAATAATTATAACAGCAAACAAAATTAAAATAGCCAACGGAGAAATTGAAATAATGCAAACAAGGAAGGAGGAAGATAAAACAGACCTAACGCAGAATGCCCACAAGGTGGCGTTAATGAGCCCACACAACAATGACGTAGGGAGGTGTGTTACACACCTAAACAGACTGCTCTTTGGTGTTTAGCCAGAGGTACTGCATCAACCTACTCTAAAACTTGTGATTTTAAATCTTTAGCGTGTTTGTGGAGATTGACTCTCTTTTATGGCTGATTTAACTGCAACTTATCATGCGTACAAAATTTTGGATCCTTTTTGTGCCAGTTTAGTGCACACGAATATGTAACTTTGCAGGATTTCTTCGCTGCGTTACAAATTAACACTGGATCAAGGTGTTAATAAAAACAACTCCCAATTCTACACATCATTGATATAAACAGTGTTTTTCCTGATTAGATTTGCATTAGGTGCGCAGTGGTTAGCTAAGCCACTGTTTAACTGTTTAGGGAATGCGATCGCTATTTGGAAATCAGACATACACAATATCTCAAATCTAGCGATACAAATTATACCGAGGCCTTCAGAGAGAGAGGTAAGAGGAACTTCGCTCGAACCTATCTTTTATCACACTGACAGAAGATTCCTTTCTTTCTATCAGGTGGTAATTATTAATATTAAAATGTGCTGCAAAAAGATTATCATCCTTTGCAGGAACAAGTTTAATATTAATGAACTGCAGTTTATTTTAAATGGTTAACAATTGGCTAAAATGTTAGACACAAATAGCAGTTAGTTAACGTACTGAACTGATCGGCTTCTGCTTTTAGTTCTCAGGGACGTGCACTTTTTGCGACTCGTCTCACTAAATGGAGCGCGCATAACATTAATACTTACACATATATTGAAACTGAGTTGCTCACAAACAAAAACCAAGTTTAAAACATTGCCCGCATTCTCCACCAAATAAACTGTAACGATTTAACGAATTAGCTCAAATTATGGATGAAATATATATAATTAAATCATAACGCGTTATGATCAATTATAATATAAATCGACCAAAAAGGGAATTATGTATATGGATAATTACTTATAACGGATTATAACCAATTATGCATATATGGTCTAGAATTAGTTCTAGTTTTAGAATTAATTTAGAAAGACCAATATATTCTGTCCACCAAAATGTATCAGTCTGATCTTTCATCAGCTCTAAAGAGGAAATTGCTCTTCTGGCCTAGAGGAATAATCTTATATCCTAGCACCAATTGTACGAAGCATATAGCAATGAAATCAGAAACGTTAAAGGGACTTGGTTTTCTTTCTGGAGCATCAACAGAGACAAATCAAGCGTGAATATTTAATGGATTTAATATATGAAACTACAAATGCATATACGACTCGATATAAACAAAGAATACATATATACAGAAACGAAAGTAAAAACAGGAAAAGAGAGAAAACAAAAGAATGGCAAAACTTACAGATAGTACCTTGGGAGCCAGCAAAGAATCAAATCATCTTGTTAGATCAGGTATACTTAGCGCATCTAAAATAGATGGGTACGTGCATGAGTTTGAGTGCTGAGTTTCAGATAGAGAGGTGTAGACTCACTGTTTGAACTGAGGTAACCTGGGTGTAAGTTTTGCCAAAGGATGGTCGTCTCAGAGAGAGGAGCACGTGATGTGAGCGCGGTCGCCGGGAGACATCTGGGAGAGACGTGCGTGAGATGGCAAGAGACAATCGATAGACGATTGTGAGACGATGAGAGACTTGAGAGGCGTTGTTGTCTTTTAAGGACAAACAAGCCAAAACACCTCCTTGGATGCACCAGCCAATGGCGAGTGTGCATTTTTAGCGGGCAAACTTTTTTCTTTGTCTCCATTTACAGCCTAATTTGCATAGTATATGGAGTGTCTGAGTACATTTTCTTCAAAGTACTATTGTCACGAATGTGGCTCCCTCGGCTCTTCCTCCGACCCGCCGGAGGGAGCCATCACTGGAATACTGATCAGTTCTCATTCGGACTACGTTTCCCATGGGCCCTCATTCCTGGGACTGATTGCACACACACCTGCACCGCTTCACACTCACACTATTTAAGACACACACACACACACACATCGCGAAGTCTTGATTTGCCGTGGTGATCATTTCTGAGCGTTTTTCTGTGGACTGTTTACCTGTTACCGATTGGATTGTTTATTCCCTGCGACCCTTTGCTGCCTACCCTGATCTTTGCCTGTTTCCTGGACTGTGATTGTTTGCTGCCTGCCCTGATCCTTGCCTGTACCCTGATTCTGTTTGTCTGCCGCCTGCCTCGACCATTGCCTGTTCCTGTTTATGCCTCTGCCTTTGCCCTGTCTGCTCTGTAAGTCCTTTTAAATAAATTAGCTGCAAATGGATCCACGTTCTGTCAACCCATCATTACAACTATTAAAAATAAAAGACAATAAGAGAGAGATATACTTATAGTCTTATACTTGAATATAAACATTTGGAGTAAAACTAACACAACTACAGTCGTAACTAAGCTTATATAATATGGATACATGCATACACACTGAATACAAAAAGGGGTACACTTTGGCATAGCCATATTTTGAGGCTAAATGTAAATACAGTCTCCATGCGTGTGTGTGTGTGTGTTTGTGTGATGATCAATTCAATTCAATTCAATTCACATTTATTTGTATAGCGCTTTTCACAATACATATCGTTTCAAAGCAGCTTTACAGAGAATGCATGTCAACATTACAATTTGGAGAATGCAGTTAGCTAATAATGTAATAATTTAGGCAATTAATATACAATCACTGTTAGCAATTTAATTGAAGGTAGAAGCAAAGAGCTCCTGGAAAAATTAATTACATATTAACAATAATTAGGATATATAGAAATTTGCGAATGTGCGTGTTGATCCAGACGTTGCATCTTCTGAAGTCCTCGCAGCAGTTGGCGCCGTCTCTTCCAAAGTTTTAGTCATCTGAGGTCTTCATAAGAGGCTGGATCCAAACTGAAACTGATGTACTCTCTAGTCACCTCGGGACGGGCATCCCGAGGTAAAACGGAAAAGCAAATGGAGAATAATTAGCATAGCTGCTGTTCATAACATTAAGCAAAGATAGTCATGTGCAATTGATCTGATATGAGATGGATTATGTGAATGCTTGGCTAAAGAGATGTGTCTTTAATCTAGATTTAAACTGGGTGAGCGAGTCTGAGCCCCGAACATTATCAGGAAGGCTATTCCAGAGTTTAGGAGCCAAATGTGAAAACGCTCTCCCTCCTTTAGAGGACTTAGCTATCCTAGGTACAACCAGAAGTCCAGAGTTTTGTGATCTTAAAGAGCGTGAAGGATTGTAGGGCGATAGAAGATCGGTTAAGCACACAGGAGCTAAACCATTTAGAGCCTTATAGGTCATTAGCAGTACTTTATAATCGATACGGAACTTAATAGGTAACCAGTGTAGAGATGATAAAATTGGTGTTATATGATCATATTTTCTTGACCTGGTAAGAACTCTAGCAGCTGCATTTTGTACTAATTGTAGCTTGTTTATTGAGGAAGCAGGGCAACCAGCTAGTAATGCATTACAGTAATCTAGTCTAGACATCATGAAAGCATGAACTAACTTTTCTGCATCAGAAACAGATAACCTATTCCGTATCTTAGCAATGTTTCTGAGGTGGAAGAAGGCTGTTTTTTTGTAACATATGAAATATGATTTTCAAAGGACAAGTTGCTGTCTAATATAACACCCAGGTCTTTAACTGTCGAGGATGGAGTAACAGTACATCCTTCTAAATGCAAATTTGAAGTCTGAGAGATTCTGTGTACAGGTTTTTGGCCCAATAAGTAATACTTCAGTCTTATCTGAATTTAATAGAAGAAAATTACTAGTCATCCAATGTTTTACTTCTTTAACACACTCTGTCAGATTGGATAATTTAGAGTTTTCATCTGGTTGTGTTGAAATATATAACTGAGTATCATCGGCATAGTAGTGGAAACTAATTCCATGTCTTCTTATAATATTACCAAGAGGCAGCATGTATATTGAAAATAGCAGAGGGCCTAACACAGATCCTTGAGGCACTCCATAATTTACTATCGTTATCTTAGATTTTTCCCCGTTTAAATAAACAAAATTGTGACGGTCTGATAGATACGACCTAAACCACCGTAATGTCCCTGGATACCAGTGTAATTCTGTAGTCGATCTAGGAGTATTTTATGATCTATAGTGTCGAACGCAGCACTGAGATCAAGTAACACTAGTATTGAGATACAGCCTTGGTCAGAAGCTAGAAGTAAGTCATTTGTAATTTTAACGAGCGCAGTTTCTGTGCTATGATGAGGCCTGAATCCTGACTGAAATTTTTCATAGATAGCATTTTTTTGCAAGAAGGAGCACAATTGGACCGACACCACTTTTTCTAGTACTTTAGATATAAATGAAAGATTTGAAATGGGTCTGTAATTTGCCAATACATTTGGATCTAATTGTGGTTTCTTAATGAGAGGCTTAATAACTGCTAACTTGAACGGTCTTGGAACATGACCTAGAGATAAAGACGAGTTAATAATATTGAGAAGAGGCTCTTCTGCTACAGGTAACAATTCTTTCAGTAGTTTAGTGGGTATTGGATCTAATAAACATGTTGTTGGTTTAGACGCTGTGATAAGTTTATTTAGCTCTTCCTGTCCCATAGTTGTAAAGCACTGCAACTGTTCTTGAGGGACGATAATTGAGGCTGAATCATAAAACTCTGTCAAGGGTTGTACATTTACAATTGTATTTCTGATGCTTTCGATTTTTTTCAGTAAAGAAATTCATAAAGTCATCGCTACTAAACTGTAATGAAATGTTTTGTTCTGGTGATGTCTGTTTATTTGTTAATCTAGCCACTGTACTAAACAAGAACCTTGGATTGTTTTGGTTATTTTCTATGAGTTTGCGGAGATGCTCGGCCCTGGCTGCTTTTAGAGTCTTTCTATAACGGGACGAGCTGTCTTTCCACGCGATTCTGAAGACCTCTAAACGAGTTTGTCTCCATTTGCGTTCTAGATTACGAGTTTCTCTTTTGATAGCGTGAGTAATACTGTTGTACCATGGTACAGTATTTTTCTCTCTAACCTTTTTTAATCTCATCGGTGCAACAGTATCTAATGTACTAGTGAAAGTGGTGCACATACTGCTAGTAATTTTCTCGAGATCATTTGTGTGTTTGGGTACAATGAGCAACTGAGACAGATCAGGCAGTTTATTTGTGAATTTATCTTTAGTTGTCGGAAGAATTGTTCTACCTAGTCGATATCGTGGTGCAATTTGACAAATATCTGCAGTATGCAGTACGCATGTTACAAGGTAATGATCAGTGATATCATCACTTTGTGGTAGAATTTCTATATCAGTAGGATTGATTCCATGTGATATAATTAAATCTAGTGTATGATTAAGACGGTGAGTGGGTCCAGTGACGTTTTGTTTGACCCCAAACGAGTTTAGTAAATCTGTAAACGCAGCCCCTAACGCATCATTTGTATTGTCTACATGAATGTTAAAATCTCCAACAATCAGCGCTTTATCAACGTTGACCAATAGGTCTGAGAGAAAGTCTGCAAACTCTTTTAGGAAATCAACATAAGGCCCTGGAGGTCTATAAACGGTAGCCAAAGCAAGAGATAGTAGCGACTTTTTACTTATATCTGAGAGTGTAACGGTTAGCACGAGAATTTCAAATGAATTAAACCTGTAGTTTGTTTTCTGGGTAACGTTAAGAATCTCTCTATAGATTGTTGCAACACCACCGCCACGGCCAACCGGACGGCATTTATTTTTATAACAGTAGCCAGGTGGACAAGACTAATTAAGACCGAAATAATCATTTGGTTTAAGCCATGTTTCAGTAAGGCAAATTACATCAAGACTATTATCTGTGATCATTTCATTTATAATAACCGCCTTAGGTGTCAGCGATCTAATGTTTAGTAGCCCTAGCTTTAGAAATTGTTTTTGTTCAGTAATTTTGCGAATTTCTGGTTTGATCACGATCAGATTTTTTCTAGATCCTTTATTTTCATTGTTAAACCTCATTGTCTATTCGGGGAATAGACACAGTTTCTATAGACTGTACTACACTCACATTTCTATTAATTAAGTGGGTAGAACACAGACTGTGATTTGAGGTTTGACTTACTAGTCATACGGTGCGAAGCGTCTTGGAGATGTTCTCCGACAGAAGATCAGCTCCGATTCTGCTGGGGTGCAGGCCATCAGCACGGAAGAGCCTAGGTCGCTCCCAGAAAAGATTCCAATTATTTATAAAGAGCAGCTTCTGTTCAGTACACCAAGACATTAACCATTCATTTAAAGCAAATAATCTACTGAACCTTTCATGTCCACGTCGGTACGTCGGAAGCGGTCCGGACACGATGATCCTCGTCGCGGGCGATGTGGCTCGTACAGTCTCGATCAGGCTCCTGAAGTCCTGCTTCAGCACCTCCGTCTGCCGCAGCCTGGTGTCATTCACCCCCACGTGCAGAACAACAGCTCCGATGCTCTCAGCGCCATTCAGGATCGCGGGAACCTGCGCAGAGACATCGAGAACACGAGCACCAGGAAAACAGTGACTGCGCACCTTACCTTTGGTTGTGGTAGCGTGGACGTGACGGACGATAGAGTCTCCGATGACCACGGCGTCGCGTTCTGCCTCGCGAAGAGGGGAGAAGCGGTTCCTCGTCGAGACCTCGAAGACCGGGGGCGGCAGAGGGGGAGAGGTCCTGGTCCGAGGCCTGGCTCGCGCCTTCCGTTGCTGAAGAACCCAAGGTCCCTGGTGTGACGGCGCCGGAGTGAACGAGGGCTGGGATGAACGCGTTCTGGGTGCTCGGGCCCTGTGCAGAGAAGCACACGGCGTAGAGGAAGCAGGAATGTTAATATCGCGCTGCAAACTTACCGAGGATTGGTGAGCGTCAGCACGGGATGTTTCCAGCGCTGTTCGCCGCTCCCGTAGCTCGGCCTGCTTCTCCAGAAGGGTCCGAATCTGTCGTTCCACGGCCTCCAGCTCCAACTGCACCGCATGCAGCTCGAACGTGTCCTCACCTGCACTCAAAGATAGAGACACATTCGATACACTCGCCATTAGTATAGATGAACAATAATATTGTCAGTGAGAAGAGTACAAACGCTAGTGTGACCACGCCGCTATTGCTAAAGGGCTAAAGCTAGTAGCGAATGTTCGGGAAGTCGGATAAAACTAGCGATATCAAGGCAATCCGAGTGTTTTTTATATAAAATAATGTCGGGGATGTGTTCCCCCGCCGTAAAAGAGAGAATGATAGGTTATAAATTTGATTTTAAGAGAAAAAAACAAGCAATTAGGAATCAACTCGACGGAGCTCTAACTCGAACAGCGTGGCAGCAACAAACAGGAAGTGACGTCTCCCTGCGATTATTGCAATTTTTTTTTTTTTTTTTATGTGTATTGGTGTGATGTGTATTGGGGTTTTGGCCAGTGTCTGTGGGCCACATGGCCATTAGCCCAACATGGGGTGATTTAGGTGACTCTTTTGAAGTCCCTGGAGCTGGTGAGAATGTCTTCTGCTTAGCTTCTATGAGGCAACAAAGATGCCAATGGAGCAATCCAACCCAGACCTGCCGGGGCCGATTCGTGATTTACATGAAAAGTTCAAGAAGCTAAAAGCATTCTCAAAATTCTAAAGTTGGTTGGCTAATCTGATCCTGTCCAGACACTACACCTTCTTAACCTTGCATCATATTCTTCTTTCGAAGCTCCCCAGACAATTATATTATCCATCGATGTATCAATACCTTCCATGTGTCCATATATCATATGCACTGTTTTATGATAAACCTCAGGAGCTGAAGCAATTCCAAAAGGAAGCCTTAAGAAACAATATCTTTCATATGGTGTATTAAACGTGCAAAGGTTTGAGCTGGCAGCATCCAATTTTAACTGCCAAAATCCTGATGATGCATCTAGCTTGCTAAAATATTTGGCATTTGCAAACTGTGCCATAATCTCTTCACGTGTAGGAAGCTTAAAATGTTCTCTCTTAATTGCTCTGTTCAAATCTCCAGGATCGAGACAAACTCGAAGTTTTCCATTCTTCTTGTTGACAATCACCAATGAACTAACCCATTCTGTGGGCTTATCAATTTTTTGAATCACTCCTAAACTCTCCATTCTATCCAGCTCCTTTTTTAAATTGTCTTTGAAGTGCAAACGGTACCTTTCGGCATGGATGTATAACTGGAGGCACGGTTTCATCAACTTGGATGGCATGCTCACCTGACAGACAGCCTAAACCTTTAAACACATCCTCATACTCTCTTAGGATTGAGTCATACTCAGGTTCAGACTCTTTTGACTCTTCTACGACCAGCATGCTTTTCACCAGATGCAGCTTCTCACAAGCAGACAAGCCTAAAATAGCTTGAAAATCCTTTGGCACCACTACAAATGACAGACTGTGTTCTTTATCCTTATATCGTATTTTTGCAGCACATTTTCCTTTCACTAGTATATTCGCTCCAGAGTATCCAGTTACTTTTAATTTAGCAGCATGCAACTTTGGTCTAGGCTTTAGTTTGTTGAATTCAGTTTCAGAAATTATATTAACTTGAGCTCCAGTGTCAAGCTTAAATGCTACTGTACTATTGTTTATTTGAAGTTGTACAGTCCACTCTTTCTGTTTACTTCCTCCACCTTCTGCTACTGCATCCACATAGAATTTTTCAACTTCACACTCAGTAACTGCATTTACTTGACTTGATGTTCATTTACCTTTACAACAACGTGCATAATGATTATTTTTACCACAATTGTTGCAACTTTTACCATAAGCTGGACATTTTCTCGGTGGATGTTGCATCCCACAACGATCACATGTTTTTTGCTACTTATCAATTACCGTTCTGCTTTGTTCTGATTGCGGTTGTATCTTTACAGTCTCTGCCGCTCTACAAAGAGAAAGAGCCTTCTCTAAGTCCAAATCTTGTTCTCTAAGCAATCGTTCCCTCAATCCATTGTCAGGTATTCCACACACAATTCTGTCTTTTATCAGGGAATCTGTTAACTCTCCAAACTCGCACGTTTTATGATGTCTGAGCTCCGTCACATACTGGTCAATTGTTTCTCCACTTTTCTGCATGCACATGAAAAATCGATGCCTTTCATAAGTAACATTTCTCTTCGGTATACAAAAGGCTTCAAACTTGTCATTATCGGCTGCAACTTCAAACTCTCTCCTTCTTCAAAAGTGAAATTATTATATACTTCCAAAGCTTCATCGCCACCCACATGAAGAAATAATGATGCTTTCATTTTTTCTGCCTTACGATCTCCATCAATTGCAGACAAATACAGAAGAAATCTTTGCTTAAATCGTCTCCAGTTTTCAGCAACATTACCGGTCAGTTGAAGCTTCGAAGGCGGCTCTAATCCTTCCATCCTGCTCTGTGTTTTCTCGTTACACGTGTGCACGTATTCCACAATCTTTCACTTTTGAAGCCACTTCTGACACCATATTTTGGTCGGGGTGTCAATAAACACAACACTGCAGATCAACTGAAGAATAAAGTTTACAATTTATTTTCATAGCGGCGTGCTGCCACCACACACACTAGGCCAACTCCACTAGGCCCATACCTGTTCACTCTCTGCACATGTGCAAACATATACTAGACAGGGTTGCCACTACTCAATAAAACCAACCGCTATCATTACAATGGTAATAGTTTAAAAACAAATAAATAAATAAATAAATAAAAAAGCTTACCACGGTCCTAAAAGCGGCCGCTTTGAAGAAATTGACAGTCAAGTTTGTCAGTACATAGCTGAAATAAGAAATGAGGGGCTGCCCATAACCAGAGATGTCATCCAGCTGAAGGCACTGAATATCGCCAAAAGAGCTGAACATACTCACCAGCAAGGGCCCTCATTTTTTTTTTTTTTTTTTTTTTTTTACACACTTGCCTGTAAATTTCTTCAAAGCAGCCACTTTGATGAGCCATACTGGATTAGCATTATGCCGCAGAACTAGTCAGAACTTAATAAAAAGACTATACCTAAAAAGAGACTACTTAAAAAGATTACCCTAATAAAGCTAAAATTGTCATAACTGATATGGGCACCGAAAGAATCATCTTCTCAAGTGGGTAAATGCGTGGGGCCACACAGGTGGAGGGGTTGAGGGGTCTTTTTCTCTTCTTTGTCTTTTTTCATTGCTAAGTAGGCAGAAATTCCTTCCCCTGAGGGAGAAGCCTGCTTTCATGTGGTAAGTCCTCCACCAGCAATCAGAGTAAACCACACCAGTTTACCCTACCGCCTACTAAACACCCACCCATTGTGGCTTATCGTGCTTATTATTTCTACATTACACAACACTAAAGAGTTAAAATGAAGGGTTAGAAATACTTTTTCCTTTTTTGATTCTGTTTTAAGGGTAAATTATGGAACCCTGAGTCTGATGAGTGAATTTTAACCACTGGCCTCATTTTCAGAGCCTTCCTCACCATGATTTGATTATCTACATGGCAAAATGCAGTTGATGCCATTATACTAAATGATGGTTATTAAAATAGATTTTATCTCTGAGTTACAAATGACTATTTAAATTGTTGTGGGAGAGACTGAAGAATTTATCAGTCTCTTATCAGTTCTTAGGCTGAGAAACACAAACTTTTTATACATTGCTTATGTTGAACACTTGAAATGCCAGTAAACAAGCTTGACAGAACACTGACAGACATGTGCCTGCCAATATTCAAGACGACTTGAATAACAAACACAGTAATTTATTTATGAATTAAATCAATTTTTTTCAAAGTTTCCTCCAGTCATGAGGATAATGCGCTGCTTTCTGCTGTGATGGATGAATACAGCATTACTGTAGTCGCTTTAAGTCAATAAATTGGTTGTTTTATTTCTATATCATTGAAAATAGGTAAATGTGGTTTGATGATGCATTGCCTGTCATACTGTATGGGTCAGAGGACATGATGAAATGTATTAAATTAACATTGACAGCCCTATTCAAATATATTAATTTAGCAAGCAGAAAACATAATAAAATTTGTGTAGAACAAGGTATGTTTTTAGATATACTAGCACTGCACAGAATATTTCCTCAAACCTCCCAGCATATGTCCAGACCATCTTAAAGTTTGACTCTCTACAAAAGGTGGATTTTGATCATAATCCTTCAGTGTGTAGCTGGATGGCTCCACTGATCATCATACACAGCCAAATCACTGCTGATACCTTCATATAAGCAAACACAATTTGCTTAATGAAGGACCTATTTAGACTAAACAAAATATTATTACAATAATCAGAAAGACAATTAAGTTTAAGCTTGTATGTTAATGAAAACCTCTTGAGCTAATGAGGGGGCTAGGGCATGCTCCTTAGTAAAGAATAACAGATTCTGAAATAGAAAAAGTTTTATATGCAATTACAGTGACATGGATTATGGATCACTGTAAAAAAAAAAAAAAAAAAAAAGATATGATCAGTAAGTCATGGCAACTTATGGTCTGATTCAAAGTAATTTAAACAATTTTAACGTTTTTATTTGATTATACTTTAAATTTAAAGCAGCAACTGAACTTAAGTTTTTAAGTTTAAATGGTGGATTTTATTTTTTAACAGTGTTGTCACTTAATTGAATGTGATTAACATTTACACATTTATCCAAAGTCACTTATGTTGCATTAAATGCATATATCAGTTCATGCATTCCCTGGGACTAAAACCCAATATCTTGGTGTTGCTAGCACCATGCATGGTGTACATACTGTAGCTACAGAAATGCACTCTCTGTGTACAACATATTATATGCAGATTCCTCGTATTTCAACAACCACTTTGGATTGAAATGTGCTTTTCAGAAGTGGCCACATATAACCTTTGAAGTATGTGCATGTCTCTAAGACAAAGAGCATACGTGAAAACCCTTTACTTAAATATTAGCAGAAACATCAGTGGTTTTAATTAATTATAAATTGCTCAAATGTATCAAGATCTACAGTACATGTTTTCTACGGAAGCCCTTAACCGCATGGTGAAAAAAAAAAAAAAAATGGTGGAGAGGAAAAAAAAATTAAAACTTATCTCGTTATTACGACATAATGGATAAATGTTTTCTTCTAGGCCTTTATTATTTAATGTTTTTACATTCTTTTATCATTAAATGAAGTTTGTTATCAAATTGATAATGAACTTCATTTTAATGCTATAGTGGCAACATCGCCCGAAATAGGCTATTTATAGCTTATTACATTGCGCGCGATGTTGACTATAGACAGCAATCAAATATATTAATATAATAATTTCTTAATTCCGCCCTTATTTTATCATTCTTAATTAAAATCCATATCTGATAATTCCAGGTTGCTATGGTAGCGCAGGTTGTTTACTCATTTAACTCGTAGCCAAGAGAGATAGATGTCGTTACCTCGACAAAACGATCTCGTGGCCAAGACTTATTATTACGTTCCCACGAATTAATATCTTGACATATTATCACGTTCCCACAAGTTTATATGTCGTGGCCACGACAAAACTAAGTGAACTGAACATGTCCCCTCCCGGTCACCGTATTAAACAAACAAAAAAAAATATGTATAGCTCTTTGATATTAGAGGCAAACACACTGCATTTTTATCATAATCCCAACAAAGATGTTATGCACATGAGCATGAGCAGTTGTTTTTAATTTAAATTACTGAATAATTTCAAGATTAACAGCAAAAACTAGGTCTGGTCTGACTTTAGCTTTGTGAAATTATGCTACATAACAAAACAAAATCAGCAGACGGACTGAATGAAAATGGAACAGCAGTGATACAGCGTTTCCATGGTTACTGCTATACACAAAGCAGCGCTTTTCGATAAATGTAGGCTAATACTACTACTTTATACGGAGATAAGAGGAAAAGCCATCAAAACTTTTCTGAAGACAGTTCCCTTCAGAGATACATTCATATCAATCCCACTGTAATATTTATATTATTCTTCCTATATTTCGTGAACAGTGAGCTTGTGCATGGTGCAGTATTTTCTCTGCTGGCGCGTCTGTTCTCCTCTTTGTGTCCGTGTTCAGCGTGTGCCTGTGTTAAAGTCTTGTTTACAGACTTCGTAAATACACAAATGAAATTTTGGGAAATTATTACAAAGCAGTTTATTTGCAAGCCCGAAATAAAAAAAAAAAAAAAAACACTTAAAAAGGTTTTTGGCCCCTGGACTAGAGCATCTCTATGTTTTATTATAGTTAAAATCAGATTGGACAACGGGCCGTAAGTTTGACACCCCTGATATACAGCTATTTGCACTGTAAATTGTTTTATTTACTATGGGCTATTGGCTAATAAATTTAACCTAAGTGTTAGCCTGGAATAAATGCAAATTCCAATGATATCCCTCTGGGATTTTGGAGCACCAACTTGTAACAGTAGGTCAACTTAACTATTGCGTTCTTTAATTGATTCCCTGTCTTATTCTGCCCTCTAGTGGCTAATATCGAAAGAGAACATGCTGTTAACCCTGCCCAATAAATATTTTTAAAGTTATTAAATACTCGTTAGGCAGGTTATTTCCACTTTTAGAACATTATTTTCATTTTTATTGAAAATAAATGCCTTTCTGATATGTGATGTGAAAATAGAGAAGAACAAACTCGGCAACAGGCGGATTCGAAACCGCAGCGATCGTAGTGAAAGATTGAGATCTAACACGTTATTGTTGCGCCACTGAAGACATTGAAGAATACACGCCCTTTATCATACTTGATATACAATAATGAGTTATTATGTTGAAATAACGACTTAATATCTTGATATAACGAGATATTATGTCGTAATAACGACTTAATATCTCGAAATAACGACTTAATATCTTGAAATAACGAGATATTATGTTGAAATAACGACTTAATATCTTGAAATAACGAGATATTATGTCGTAATAACGACTTATGTTGAAATAACGACTTAATATCTCGAAATAACGACTTAATATCTTGAAATAACGAGATAAGTTTTAATTTTTTTTTCCCTCCCCACCAGTGTTTTTTTTTTTTTCACCATGCGGTTCAGGGCTTCCGTAGTTTTTCTTTTGTGTGTGTGTGTGTGTGTGTGTGTGTGTGTGTGTGTGTGTGTGTGTGTGCTATATAACTGAAAGGCCCTATCTCAGAATCAGAATCAGAATGAGGTGCTGTATTATTGCCAGGTATGTTTACACATACGAGGAATTTGTTTTAGTGACAGAAGCTCCACAGTGCAACAGAATGACAGCAACAATACAAGACACAGATAATAAAAGGATAAAAGAATAATATACAAATATAAGATAGACAATGTGCAAAATAGCAAAAAAACACCATATATAATATAGACAATTTTGTATGTACAGTTATTTATATTTCAAATTTGCATATATCATAAGTATGTGTTTTAAGTAAATAATGTATTATAGTGCTGTGTGTTCCACGTTTGTCAAGAGATGGATTGCCTCAGGGAAGAAACTGTTCCTGTATCTGGTCGTTCTGGTGCTCAGAGCTCTGTAGCGTCGACCAGACGGCAACAGTTCAAAGAGGGAATGTGCTGGATGTGAGGGGTCCAGAGTGATTTTCTTTGCCCTTTTGCTCACTCTGGATAAGTACAGTTCTTGAACTTCCTCAGCTGGTGAAGGAAGTACAACCTCTGCTGGGCCTTTTTCACAATGGACTCAATGTGGTTGTCCCACCTCAGGTCCTGGGAGATTGTGGTGCCTAGGAATCTGAATGACTCCACTGCAGTCACAGTGCTGTTCATGATGGTGAGTGGGGGGAGAGCAGGGGGTTTTTTCCTGAAGTCCACGATCATCTCCACTGTCTTGAGCGTGTTGAGCTCCAGGTTGTTAAGACTGCACCAGACAGCCAGCTGTTCAACCTCTATTCTGTAAGCAGACTCGTCACCGCCCTGGATGAGGCGGATCAGTGTGGTGTCATCCGCAAACTTCAAGAGCTTGACAGAGGGGTCTTTAGAGATGCAGTCATTGGTGTACAGGGAGAAGAGCAGTGGGGAGAGAACACAGCCCTGAGTGGCACCAGTGCTGATGGTGCGGGTGCTGGATGAGAATTTTCCCAGCCTCACTAGCTGCTGCCTGTCTGTCAGGAAGCTGATGAACCACTGACAGACAGAGGTGGGCATGGAGAGCTGAGTTAATTTGGGCTGGAGGAGTGATGGGATGATGGTGCAGAACATAATGCAGTCCCATATTGACTGCATCATTCACAGACCTGTTTGCTCTGTAGGTAAACTGCAGGGGGTCCAGTAAGGGTACAGTGATGTCCTTCAGATAAGCCAAAACCAGTCTTTCAAATGATTTCATGGCCACAGACGTTAGAGCCACAGGTCTGTAGTCATTAAGTCCAGTAATTTTGGGTTTGTTTGGGACGGGGATGATGGTGGAGCGTTTGAGGCATGAGGGGACTTCGCACAGCTCCAGTGATCTGTTGAAGATCTGTGTGAAGATGGGGGCCAGCTGATCAGCGCAGGTTTTCAGACAGGCTGGTGTCACACCGTCTGGGCCTGGTGCCTTTCTTCTCTTGTTTTCTGAAGACCTGGCGCACGTCGTCTTCACTGAACTGAATTGCAGGTGTGGGGGAGACGGGGGTTACAGGAGGTGTGAATGGTGATTTTTCAAACCTGCAATAAAACTCGTTCAGATCGTCTGCCAGTTGTTGATTCTCCACAGTGCTGGGGGATGGTGTCTTGTAATTGGTGATGACTTTCAGACCTTTCCACATTGAAGCCGTGTCACTAGAAGAGAACTGAATCTATAGCTTTTCGGAATAATTCCTCTTTGCCACTCTGATCTCCTTTTCCAGTGTGTATTTGGCCTGTTTGTACAAGACTCTGTCCCCATTTCTGCGAGCATCTTCTTTGGCCTGACAGAGCTGGTTGAGTTTTGCAGTGAACCATGGCTTGTCGTTGTTGTTGTAAGTTAGATTCCAGATACCAGATTCCTGGTAGGAATGCACATATCTTCACAGAAACTGATATATGAAGTTACAGTCTCTGTGAGCTCGTCCAGATTGGTGGCAGCAGCTTCAAAAACACTCCAATCAGTCCATTCGAAACAGGCTTGTAAAGCCTGCTTTGTTTTGGTGGTCCATCTCTTTACAGTCTTTGCTACAGGTTTAGCTGATTTCAGTTTCTGCCTGTAGGTTTGTATGAGATGAACTAAACAGTGATCAGAGAGCCCCAAAGCTGCCCGTGGGACAGAGTGATATGCATCCTTTATTGCTGTGTAACAATGGTCCAGTATATTACTGTCTCTGGTGGGACATGTAACATGCTGTCTGTATTTTGGCAGTTCACGTGAGAGAATCGCTTTATTAAAGTCCCCAAGAATGATTAAAACAGAGTCCGGGTGTTGTTGCTCACTCTCTGTGATCATATCAGTGAGTATCTGTAAAGCCAAGCTCACGTGCGCTTGCGGTGGAATGTAGACACTCACCAGAATGAACGAGCAAAACTCCCACGGCGAATAGAGCGGTTTGCAGTTATCTGGTAATCTGTATGCTTGCAATTAATATGTTTTAGGTTAAATAGATCTATTCTGATTCAAAGATATAATTTTAAATATTTTTGCCATTCTTCAACATTATAAACAGTGTGGTAATGCATTACAAGTAACTTGTTACATAATCAGATTACTTTTTCAAGTAACTAGTTAAGTAACGCATTACTTTTTCAATTTGCAACAAAATAAGTAACTTTTTTAAATAAGTAACGCAAGTTATTTTTTCACATTTATTGACTGCATAAAGTGCAGGGGTGTTGTGTGTGCTGTGTAAACATGATGGTTATTGTAGTTCTAGACTAAATGTGAACATGCATTTACTCTTCTCACTTGCATGAAAACATTCATTATTCCTCAAAATGAATAAAAACGTGAAATGTGATCTCAGAATTTTATGCAAACATGTAATAATTAACCATATTAAATTACACAAATATACTTTATGTATTTAATCTCACTTTAAAAATTACTTTAGATTATATTTAGAAACAAGAGTGTTGAACTTCCTCCTCTTGTATCCTATTCTTCTTTAATCCAGAATGGCAGCACAGCTGAAAGGTTCATTTGAGCTGCGCCCTCTACTTAAATAAAAATGCATTTCCTTCAGCTTGAGGCTTCTTAATTTCACTTTTGGTGTGAAAGGGCCTGAACATTTGCCAAAAATAGAACAAGCAAGCCCAGCACAGGTGAGAAAAAGTAAAGCAAAAGTAATGTAGCGCATTACTTTTCATAAAAAGTATCTTAGTAATTAGTTACTTTTTTAGAGAGTAACATAATATTGTAATATATTAAAAGTAACTTTCCCCAAAACTGATTATAAACATGCACAGGTTTTTGCAGATGTCACACCGAAGTGTGTTTTTCTATAATGGTGGGGACTTTCTATTGACTTCTATTTTTTTTTTATTATTTTTTTTCTACTGAGCTAATTACATTTTTTTTTTTTTTGTCACTTAACCCTATACCCCTAACCCTCATAGAAAGACTTTTAGTTTATTAATCTCTTGTCTTCATGAGCACCGTTGTCTGCTCCTCACAATGTCGATGATAAAGCACCCCCTAACCCACCCCGCCCCCAAGTATCTTCCTGACTCAGGAAATGGAGTAGAGTTTCTGTGGTCGTCCCAGCGGACTGACCCTTGTCTACCGCCCAGATAGACACACACACACACACACAATTCACACAAGGATTCGGATATTGCATTCTTTGTGGGAACATTTTGTCATTATAACATAGGTTTTACCTGAACCACACACAAACACTAGCTATCTACAAATCATAAATTTAAAAAGATTGATATTTGAGGAATAATATTTCCTCTGTGGATTTGTATCAGTTACATCTCCAGCTCAACGGTCTAAACAGCCCTGAGTCTGAATACCAGAACTGCTGGCAGTAGTTGCAGCCCAACTCATACTGCACTCACATCTGCCTATGTTTCTCTTCTAGAGGTCAAAAGCAGTGGTGCTGTTGGTGCATGGTGTAAGGAGGAGAAGGGAAACTCTTCAACTGCAGTAAGATTTGGAGGAAATGCTGCTGGAACTCCTTTGTTTATCTGTAAGCTGAAATTATCAAAATCAGTCTGGGCTCCACCCACACACACTGACACTACAGCAAGATCCACACACAAACAATCGCTCTTTGTTTCACCAGAAATGGATTTGTGTAAAAATAATAATAGAAAAAATAGGAAAACATTATTGTAGTTGCCACTAGTATATGGCACTAGATCAGTCTTGTTGGATCTGATTTTTTTTTTTTTTACCCATTTTTAAACGTACTTGGGCTTCTGTCATCTTTCATAATTTTACAGATTTTCTTCATGAAATAGTTAAATGTTCTCTATCATTTTGGCATGCTGATCTTGGTGATGACAGGGATACATTAAGCTTATCCATGTCCAGACATTTGTGTGCATACATTAAAAACAGCTGATGCTTTTCTCACTCTGTTATATTAAGATGTGTACTGCATAATGCTGCTGTAATGACTGTGTAGAACAATGTTGCCAAAAGCATTAACATATTATAGGCTATAAATAATAATAATAATAATTATTATTATTATTATTATTATTATCTATTTAAATAATTGAATAGGGTGTCTCTAACATTGTGAATGGCTAAAACATATTTTGCAGCTAGTGCAGCTGTGCTATCATCTTCTCCAAGTATGAACAGCATTTTCTCAGTATCAATAAAGTTCAAAGAATGATGGAATCAGTGCTTCATATCTGGGTAGAAATGTTTCTGTTGCGTTGTGATATTTAGGACAGATGAGTAGGAAGTGAGTAGAAAGTGTTTCTCATCCTCTATTTGCTGTATATCACATTGTCTACAGATTCTGTTTTCTGGCCATGTTTGTTTATATCTTCCTCTCTCTATTTCTAAATCATGGTCACTTTATTTGGAGCGGATTTGTCTTTAAAACACATTTTGATATGTTAACAGATATGTACAGGTTTCAAACAACAATAACACTCATTATGTTTATTATTAAGGGAGAAGTGTTTTTCTTCTTCTTCTTCTTCTTTGTTCTTTTTCTTTCTTCATTTTTCTGAGCTATTTCGTTCTTCCGGTTTAAAAACAGTTGAAAAAAAAAGTTGGGTATATGCATTAATTCGGAGTGGTGATTGGCTTCCGTGGCTGGAGAGTAGGAATCAGTTTCTCTGTATTATACATGAGAATAAATGCATTTAATCCAATCACTGTGCTGTATTACACATTAGATCGCATGACAGCGGAAAATTCAAATATGACAAGACCCATGTCGTCTGTGCTACTTGTACTGAGGAAACAAAGTGTTGTTTGCATTCTCTCCGCGATGAGGTCAGAACTGGAGTTTGACCAACACATGGAAAATATGACTGTTACAATATTTAATTTGTAATAACACACGGAGCATGCCTGAGAGCAGTTTCTGCCAGGAACGCTGCGATGAATTTGACAACACTCGCAACGCGGATCACAGTTCATATCCATGATGGAGCAAGCGTGTTTCAAGTTTTGATGGACATACTTCACACACTCTCCAGCTCCAAACATGAACCAGCGCCGTGTATGCGCACATATATTTCATTGTATCTTCAAATGAAATGTATGTGCAAATATGAACATTGAAACAACGTCTGGTCATGAACGCGATGACACAATGGATTATTCTGATACACAGAAGAGAATAATGTAGACCAATAATTCAAAGAAGAATAAAGCAAAATGTAACTTTGCCTTTATTCTTTATTCCCCCAAGTTTGTTTCTTTTGTTGTTGTTTTGTTGTTGTTGTTGTTGTAATTGTCTGAACAATGAGATTTACACACTCAGCTACTCGTCTTATCCCAAAGATTGCCACCGCTGGAGACGGGCTGTTCCCAAAAACATGAACTGTCATTCGGTACTCTTTGATTTCTTTGGAGAGATCATTATCTTTGAACCACAAAAACCTCAGAAAGTTTTGGTGATCTTCCCTGACCTTGAAGCAGTAGAACATTTGTTCTACATCAGCTGTGACATCAAGACCCCCAGGAGCTTGTTGTTTAGATCTGGTCCACAAGGAAGAATGCTTTTCAATGATATGCCTTCATATTGGACACTGGAATCGAAGACGACCCTAATCTTCCCAGGTTTCAGAGGATGGTACACACCAAATATTGGTAAATACCAGCATTCTTCATCAGGCTGCAGTGGGGGAGCTACTTCTGCATGTTTGTTGACGAACATGTTTCGCATAAACTCCACAAAGTGATTATCCATCTCGGGTTTCCTTTGTAAGGTGCGTTGGACATTAAGACGCTTCATTGCTTGCTCTCGGTTGTTTGGCAGTGGGCTGCTTGGTAAACGGAATGGTAAGGGAGCTACCCAGTGGTTTGACTCATCTATGTACATTTCTCTGTACATAACATCAAGGAAGATGTCATCCTCAATAGACAGTGAAAGCTTATCATCATCAGGAGTCCTCTGAAAGACTTTGTCACCCAGGTGATCTGTAAAACAGCTTGTGACTGGACAGCAAGGTAGTGTGGACTGGTATTGACCATTTGGAGTGCCAAACTGTTCTTTGACCTGAATTCCTTTTGAGCAGGGTGGGAAAAAAAGATGTATGTCCATTTTGCAGTATGTTTGTCCTGAAAACATTTGCAGTCTCAGACTTGTGTATTCCTCCCATACACACTTCTCCCACAGTGACCCAGCCTAAGTCAAGACGCTGAGCATATAGCATGTTACCAGGTCCATTATACTGTTCTTGAACCTTATGCACACTTAGAATGTTCCTTCCAAAAAGAAGAAGAATGGGAGCGCTTGCATCATAAGGTGGTATTTTGTCAGCCATCGGCTTGAGATGAGAGAAGTATTGTGCTATTCCAGGTGTTGCGAAAAGTGCGTTTGCAAAATATGCTGTATTTTTGTAAGTCCACTAGGTGCAGCTAATATCACAGAAACGACATACTTCACCTTTAAATATATCAGTTTAGGACACAGACCTAAATCAAACAGACAATAAGAAACACCATGGCGTCAATTTAAGGCGGGTGCACACTGTGCGATTTTGGCCACGATTTGGTCGTCTGAGACAAATTTTGAGAATCCTAAAAGATTCCTATAATCCTAGGCAAAAATCTGTAGTCTGTGATCACTAGTTTGACATGTTCACCGACAACCGATTAATGACTGTTGCAGTGTCAGATTTGGCACACACTCCTGCAGTGTGACTTCTCCTACGACAAACATCAAATTGTCTTCGTTTTTCAAGATAAGCCGTGATCAAAATTAATACTAGAGAGTTCTTTGTTAGCCACCATTTCACGAGTTCGTGTGCCCATATAATCTTAGCGTAAGTGGTAAACAGATTTAGCTTGCTGTCTGCTATAGAGGGGTTCAGAGAGGATATTCTACTCAAGCTCCGATTGCCCCCCAAAAAACATAAATGCAGAATCAGACAGCAAGCGAGAATTATTGGATTTAAATAGCTCATGATTATTTAAGGAATCGCATGTGTAATAATTTCAATAGTCCAGAAGACCCTCCAAAATTGGAGAATGGAATCAAGCGGGGCGCTACAGAGGCAGTATCAAGTGAAGCACTGCAGCGGCAGTATCAAAATTAGGTGGAGCATTGCAGCAGCAGTATGAAGATAAGTGAAGCACTGCAGAAGCAGTATCAAATTGGACGGAGCACTACAGCGGCAGTATCAAGTAAAGCACTGCAGCGGCAGTATCAAAATTAGGTGGAGCATTGCAGCGGCAGTATAAAGATAAGTTAAGCACTGCAGCGGCAGTATCAAGTGAAGCACTGCAGCAGCAGTATCAAATTGGGTGGAGCACTGCAGCGGCAGTATCAAGTAAAGCAGAGCACTGCGGCAGCAGCATCAAATTAAGCAAGGTTTGGTAGGCATAGGTTGGATTGAGTTTCGTGGGGCAGCTATCTTAAAGAGAAGCGAGAGATAGATGGGCTTGTTTGATGAGGCTGAAGTTGGAACGAATGTAAGACTGAAAGGCATCTGAGGACCACCAACCCAGTAGTTTAATTTGATGGTCTGGCAGACCTTTTTGGCCTGCGGTGGTGGCTGCTCCAATGCGGAAGGAGTGAGATGAATACAATTGAGCTTGGATACCAGAGTGGGTGAGGATGTGTTTAAGCTTTTTATGGAACCAATGCCTAGTGACTGGAAGGTTGTTCTCATTGTGGGATTACAAATTTATAAAATGTTATATGACATTCTAAGGAGATCAAGTCTTGCAGCCCAGGTGTCTGAGACATTAACCTTTTGTCTTTATACACTTCCTGACCATTTGGCATGACAAGCTCAAGGCACAGCTGTGCCTTTGTCTCTATGATAATGTGAAGGTATGGGCGATACTGTCAGACTGATTGGATTAGCACCTATGCACTTGAATGACACTGTTATGTTGAGGGCATTCAAGGTGAACATGATGGCATCAGTTTACTGATAGAGTTTCCAGTGAGGTGGTTTTGTCAGTCTTTGATCTTCCTACTGGGAGTCAAACTATGTATGAATGTTTTACATAGTCTTAGTTCTCGTGACCAGCTACTGTTTACACCATTTGGGGTACTATTATCTACACAGTCGGGGGTAATTGCCTGTATTGTCTTTATATGCTTTTGTTTTAGTGGTCACTTCTGAGGCTGTGTGTAAGGGCAACACCTTTAAGGACTGCCCACTGAATGCCTATAAAATATCATGTATACACTGCCTTAGTTAGACTTGGATGACTACAGCGTCACACAGCGCGTGTCTCAATAAAGAGTAACTTGTGCTTGAAAGATATCCCAACGTCTCCTGTCTCTGCTTCGACGAGGAAAACGTTTCCTACAGTTTTGGTGCCGTGACCCGGATAGAGCTCCTCACCTGAATCCAGATTGAAACTTCAAGCTCATCAAAGATCTGACTTTGATCCAGACTGAATTGTTCTGTACAACCAAGGGTTGGTGAGTGCCACTCTATCCAAAAGAACCTTTAAGACAGTACAAATTTATTTTCCTCTGCACTGTCAGAGAAGAGTTAACAGACAGTTGTAGGGTTTGGTTAACTAAGTTATCCTCTAAAAATGTTCTTTTAGAGATGGTTATCCTCTGTTCAGGCAGGGAACACCCCTACTCGAGTGTTTAAGTGACGTCAAGGCTTGGTTGGCTCAGAATTTTTTAATTCTAAATGAGGGGAAGATGGAAATAATGCTGTTTGGTCCCATTAGAACTCTGGTCGACTTGGGCCCCCTCAAAAACCATGTGCATCCCACAGCCTTGGCGTCGCTATAGACAGTGATTTTAAACTGGATAAACAAATTAACACTGTCGTAAATTTTATTTATTTTTTTTCATCTTCGTCTTTTATCTAAAATCAATTTTATCTTTTAAACATTTTGAGCAAGTCATGCATGCTTTTATTTCGTCACGTCTGGACTACTGTAATGCACTTTACACTGGAATATCCCAAAATGCACTTTCTCGCTTACAGTTAGTCCAGAACTCTGCGGCACGGCTTTTAACAGGAACCAAAAAGCGCGAACACATCACCCCCATCCTCGCCTCGCTGCACTGGCTTCCTGTTCGATTTTAGAATTGATTTTAAGATTTTATTGTTTGTTTATAAAGCTCTGAATGGACTGGCCCCTCAGTACATCACGGACCTCATCCAAATTTACACACCGGTGCGTTCACTGAGGTCTGAGCGCCAGCTCCAGCTCGAGGTTCCTAAGACCAGACTTAAAACCAAGGGGGACCAGGTCTTCTCTGTGGTCACAGGTCTTTGTGCGGTAACAAAGAAACTCACAAAATGTTTAGAAAGAATGCTAGACTGATCCCCACGACTGAAAAAGGTGGTCTCGCAACTCCTTTGTGGTCAGATAGCGAATTCAAATCACAATTAGGAGTGCAAATGTACCTAATAGTCACTGAGAAAGTTAGACAAGAACTAACTCAGAAATATGAGATCTATCCAGAAAAGGCTTGGTCTGTAGATGAGTGTAAAAAGGTACAACCCCAAATCAGAAAAAGTTGGGACAGTATGGAAAACACAAATAAAAAAAGTAGTGATTTCTAAATTTACTTTGACTTGTATTTCATTGCTGACAATGTGAACACAACATATTTCATGTTTTGTCTGGTCAGCTTAATTTCAGTTGTAAATATACATCCTTTCCTGTCATTCAGACCTGCAACACATTCCAAAAAAGGTTGAGACAGGAGCAATTTAGGGCTAGTAATCAGTTAAATAATGATGTGATTTGAAACAGGTGATGTCAACAGGTGATTGTAATTATGATTTGGTACAAAAGCAGCATCCAAGAAAGGTCTAGTCCTTTAGGAGCAAAGATGGGCCGAGGATCGCCAGTTTGCCAACAAATACGTGAGAAAATTATTGAAATGTTTAAAAGCAATGTTCATCAAAGAAAGATAGGAAGACATTTGCTTATTTCACCTTCAACAGTGCATAACATAATAAAAAGATTCAAGGAATGTGGAGGAATTTCAGTGCGTAAAGGACAAGGGCGCAAGCCTAAGCTGAACAACCATGATCTCTGATCCCTCAGGCGGCACTGCATCAAGAATCGTTATTTATCTATAAGCGTTATCACCACTTGGGCTCAGGACTTCTTTGGCAAACCTTTGTCAAGTACCACAATACGTAGTTACATCCACAAATGCCAGTTAAAACTGTACTGTGCCAAAAGGAACCCCTATGTTAACAGTGTCCAGAAGCGCCGTCGACTTCTCTGGGCTCGGAGGCATCTGGGATGGACCATCACACAGTGGAAACGTGTACTGTGATCAGATAAGTCAGTATTTCAGGTATTTTTGGGGAGAAATGGACGTGTGCTCCGGACCAAAGAAGAAAAGGATCATCCAGGCTGTTACCAGCAACAAGTCCAAAAGCCAGGGTCTGTCATGGTATGGGGTTGTGTCAGTGCCCTTGGCAAAGGTAACTTGCACTTCTGTGATGGCACCATTAATGCTGAAAAGCACATAGAGATTTTGGAGCACAATATGCTGCCTTCAAGAAGACATCTTTTCCAGGGACGTCCATGCATATTTCAACAAGATAATGCAAAACCACATTCTGCACACATTACAAAGTCCTGGCTGCGGAGGAAGAGGATACAGGTACTTGACTGGCCTGCCTGCAGTCCCGACCTGTCTCCAATAGAGAATGTGTGGCACATTTTGAAGCGCAAAATGCGACAACGGAGACCCCGTACTGTTGCCTGCCTTAAGACTTGTTTGCAGCAAGAATGGGACAAAATTACACCTGAAACACTTCATCACTTGGTGTCTTCAGTCCGTAAATGTCATTTAAGTGTTGTGAAAAGGAATAGCAACATTACAAAGTGGTAAATGCTTTACTGTTCCAACTTTTTTTTTAAATGTGTTTCAAGAACCAAAATAGGAATTTTTTTTTTTTTTTTTAAAAAACCCAATAAAAATCATGAGGAACACATAAAATGTGCTGTTGTATTGTCTGCAATGAAATACAAGTCAAAGTAAATTTAGAAATCACTACTTTTTTTTTTTATTATTATTTTTTTTTATTTGTGTTTTCCATACTGTCCCAACTTTTTCTGATTTGGGGTTGTATTAGGAGCATGTATTCGCAAGAACAATGTGAAAGGCATTATCTGCTGCCACAGAGAAGTTGGTTTAACGCCAACTATACAGCAGTCTCAGCGTAACTCATAGCTACAGGAACAGAACAAAGAACTCTAGAGTATCTTGTGCTAGAGTATCCTCTTTGACTAAGAAATTGAACCGCAACAAAGCTGCAGCAAAAACTGATGTGGATAAAGTTAGTCAACCTGATTTATATCCTGACTTACATGCTTTCTTTGAAACAGATGTAGCCATCCAATCAGTAACTGATTTGCCTGTGAATTCAGTGAAGGTATGTGGCGCTAGAAGATCTCAGGGAATTGAGGGAATTGAAAGTGTTCCTCCAAACTCTTCTGTTGTCCAAGTACAAACTGTTGCCAAAGCGCTAGGACCTAAAGATATAGAGACTATCCCAGAGCTTACCCTCACCACGCACAAATTTTTCTAAATTTAGAAGAGCATTGATAAGTAAAATGCGTCTCTACGACATGTCGTCACACAGCTGATGTCACAAATTCTAACTGAATCTGAATTCAACAGTTTTGAGTCTGCTGTTACTTCTCAACTACAACATATCAGTAAAGGCGATTTGAGAGAAGGTGTTTTGAAAATTCTAAAGAATATCATGGGACCCAAAATAAACTGGTCCAGAATCACTAACTGTGTGCAAAGGTAAGAAGAAACTGAATGAATACATTGAAAGGTTTTGTCAGTCAGCTGTAACTTACAGTGGAATAGTTGATGATTCTGAATGTGTGCTATGGCCTTTTAGCTGAATACAGAAAAGCCTTGCCATTCCTAGATCTAAATTGGTCTAACAAAACCCTCAGAAGTAACCTAAACAGCTTAGCTACATGGGAAAGAGATGCTGATGTTAAGGCAAAAGTGAGAGTAGCAGCAGCTACGTTTAGCACAACGAATCAAGACAATAGATGGCCTAAAAGAAGGCAAATGCCACTACTGTGAAAAATCAGGTCACTGGGAGAAAGAGTGTAGGAAGAAGAAACTTTAGGACAGCTCACGCAGCCTCTTCTAAAAGCACAAAAAGAACAGGAAAAAACTAATTGTTGGGGCTGTGAGTAGCTACCTTTCCCCTGTAATCCATCATAATGACAAAAGTAATTTTGATACAGGTGCAGAAATTACAGTAATTCCTACAAAATTGGCTGAAGGTTTAAATATCCCGTACAATAAAACTAAACTTTGTTTAACTGGTGTAATAGGTGAAGATTCTGTTTTGTATCAAACGCCATCCATAGAGGTACAGTTAGGCCCGAAGACTCTGACTACAAAATTGATATGTGCTCCATTAAATACAGGAGCAATTCTAGGCATGGATCTACTGAGACAAGTGCATCTAACTTTAGACCTGTCTTCAGAATCTGCTAGCATAAAAATTTCCTCAGCACTAGTTTGTACTAATAACGCAACCACTCCTGAGTATGCTTTCTTACAGAATCATCCAATTTGGGCTAAAGACAAGGATGATTGTGGGTTTTTGACAGGCGTAGAACCAGTCAAATTGACAGGAACTCCACCTCCTGTTACCAAACAATATCCGATCAATAAGGAAGCTATACAGGGAATCAAACCTATTGTAGAAAAATTGCTGAAGCAAGGAGTGCTAGTTAAGACCAACAGTCCCTGTAACTCACCCATATGACCCATCAAGAAATCCAATGGAACATGGAGACTCACCATAGATTACAGAGTAGCCAATAAACATATTGATAAAATCACCCCCCTGGTAGCAGATCCATCTACAATTTGTAATGGCTTACCATTAGATTGTAAGGTTTTTTCAGTAATCGATATGTCTAATGGATTCTTTTCTGTACCCTTGCACTCTGACAGCCAGACATGGTTAGCTTTCACAGTTGACTATGAGCAATACCAGTGGACACGGTTGCCACAGGGATTTCAGAATTCCCCAACCATATACCATCAGGCTGTCAGACGTGATTTGTGTGACCCAGAATGTCCAGTCAAACAGTCCACTATGATTCAATATGTCGATGATATTTTGATTGCCTCTATAGATCAGTACATCAAACTGAATTGGCAGCATTGTTGGATTATTTGCAGAAAGAGGACACAAATGCAGCTTTCACAAAGCTCAAATTGCTAAAAACCAAGTCACATTTCTGGGTCAAACAATTTGTGCAGGAAATAGATCCATTACACAGGATCGAGCTGCTTCAGTCAAAGCCATACCTCCGCGTACTAACATTAAAACACTCCATTTTTAGGAACAGCAGGTTACTGTAGACCTTGGATTGAAGACTATGCCTCGATTGCTCAGCCTCTCTATGACTTGTTGAAAGGCCAGGTTAAAGATTCCGATACTGTTTGTATGGAAGAAATTCATCTCAAAGCTTTCAGTGATTTGAAGAGAGCACTATGTCAAGCACCAGTATTAGGAATTGCACAATCTGATAGGCCTTTTGCTCTTTATGTCCATGAACACTTAGGCTTTATGACTGCATGTCCCATTCATTATTCATTCCCATTCATTATTCTGGTAAACTTGACATAGTCGCTCAAGGGATGGGCCCATGTCTTAGAGCAGTGCAGCAGCTCATCTAGCTCTTCAGGCTTCATCAGGAATTGTGTTAGGACAGACGGTAAACGTAAGATGCCCTCATGCAGTGTCCGCACTAATGAATCAAGCAAAAGTCACTTCTGTCACCTCCTCTCGTTAGGGAAATTGGTTAACAACCCTCACAGCCTCGAACATTGTTTTACAGGGTGTGCCAGTCACAAACCCATTCTCATGTATGATGTCGGCAATGACTGAAGTTGTGTTAGAGGATGAAGGAGAAATGACTCACGATTGTGTTACACTTACATATGCAGCTACGAGTGAAATAAAAAAATCCTATAGAGAATGCAGAATTGGAGTTGTTTGTTGATGGTTCAGCTCAAGTCATTATGGGTAACAGACGAGCAGGCTATGCAGTTACTTCCATCACTGAAGTGGTAGCTTCAGGTCGGCTTCCAGATCATTTTTCAGCCCAAGCTGCAGAACTAGTAGCCTTAACTAGAGCATGCACGCTAGCTTCAGGATTGATTTGCAAATATCTACACTGATTCCAGGTATTCTTTTGGGAAAGCTCATGATTTCGGTGTCATTTGGCAAAGTAGACCATTTCTAACTTCTGCTGCATCCCCCATTAAGCATGCTGAATTAGTGAAAGATCTAATGTTTGCCATGAAACTTCCAAAGAAATTAGCGGTGATCAAAGTGAAAGCACATCTCACAACTAATACTACGGAAGCTAAAGGTAATGCTCTTGCCGATGTAGCTGCTAAACAGGCTTGTTCCTATGCAACTATACAAGTGTGTTCAGGTAGTACAGCACAGAAGACAATTCTGCCTCCGGAATCAATAATTGATCTGTACAAAGACATTCCTCTATATGAAGCATGGACATGGTTACACAAAGGAGCCACAGTGGATTCTGGCTGCTGGAATCTGGATGCTGGACCAAAGAGGGGAAATATGTCGCTCCCAAATCACTGCTGCCATATTTGGCTCAACAAATACACAATTTGGGTCACAGTGGTCCAACAACGATGAATCACAGGTTCTTAAATCAATGGTAGAATCCAAAATTCAGAAATGTAGCCACCGAAACAGTCAAAAGATGTGTTATGTGTCAGAAAAATAATGATGTGCCAGCAGCAGCACATACCCCAGCTCCACCAGGACCATTTCGTCACCTGCAAGTTGATTACATATCATTGCCTCCTTGTAAGGGAAAAACTGATGTTTTGGTAGTATTAGATAAGTTCTTGAGATGGATAGAAGCTTATCCAACAGGGCGTGTTACAGCTGCACATACTGCTAAATGTCTTGTCACTGATTTCATTCCCAGATGGGGATTACCAGATTACATTGACTCAGATCAAGGTACACACTACACAGGACAGGTAGTCAAGGAAGTGTCTAAAATGTTGAAAATTAAAGGTGCAATATGTAATATTTTGCAGTAAAATATCCAAAAACCATTAGGCCAGTGTTATATATTTTGTACACCTGAGTACTTACAATATCCCAAATGTTTCCAACTTTTTGTAAATCGTGAGAAAATTGCAATTTTAACCAAGGCTCCAGGACGTGTGAGGAGTCGCCTGTCAATTGCGTCATACCCGCGTTACCCTCGGTCTGCCTCGGTTTCCGGTTTTATTTTGTAGAAACCATGGAAACACCAAAGACGCTTTAAAATATTACACGTTTTAATAGACAAGGGAACATCTGTTTTGATATATTTATAGACAGAAAACAAATTGTTGTTATATAGCTCAAAACGTTTAGTCTTATTGTTTAAATCTAATTTTCTTTGTTTTGTTTTTTTGTTTTTTGTTTTTGCGAGTACCATGCTTTACCATGCCTCGGAGAAAAACACTATTTTGTCAAATAGCTAACATAGCATAATCAGATGCAGCTTTATTTTTATTAACAGTAATATATAATTTTCAATCATACAATATGTTTTATAATTGATTGCATGCCATTTATCAACACAAGCCATCCAGCATTTAATATGATATTCTAAAATTGATCTCTTACAGCAATGTGTCTCAAAGAAGTGTCTCACAGCAGCCGCCGAGCGAACGCACAGACGTTATAACATCATTTTCAACACTCTCAAATGTATCTAATAATAAACAGAGCTGCGTTACCTCATACTCATGACCGGAAAGCGGAAGCAGTGCCGGCGAGTGTGGCAAAATAAAAGTTCCGCTGCTCGTGAGGCATGTGTTGTGCAATCGCTCCAGCGGCCTTGTTCAGCTCCAACAGCACTCAGTCCTGCTCTGCTTCATACAGTAACGTTAATAATCTCATCCATGAACATTCAATTCAATTCACATTTATTTGTATAGCGCTTTTCACAATACATATAGTTTCAAAGCAGCTTTACAGAGAATGCATGTCAACATTACAATTTGGAGACTGCAGTTAGCTAATAATGTAATAATTTAGGCGATTAATATACAATCACTGTTAGCAATTTAATTGAAGGTAGAAGCAAAGAGCTCCTGGAAAAATGAATTACATAATAACAATAATTAGGATATATAGAAATTTGCGAATGTGCGTGTTGATCCAGATGTTGCATCTTCTGAAGGACGGGCGTCCCGAGGTAAAACAGAAAAGCAAATGGAGAATAATTAGCATAGATGCTGTTCATAACATTAAGCAAAGATAGTTATGTGCAATTGATCTGATATGAGATGGATTATGTGAATGCTTGGCTAAAGAGATGTGTCTTTAATCTAGATTTAAACTGGGTGAGCGAGTCTGAGCCCCGAACATTATCAGGAAGGCTATTCCAGAGTTTAGGAGCCAAATGTGAAAACGCTCTCCCTCCTTTAGAGGACTTAGCTATCCTAGGTACAACCAGAAGTCCAGAGTTTTGTGATCTTAAAGAGCATGAAGGATTGTAGGGCGATAAGAGATTGGTTAAGTACACAGGAGCTAAACCATTTAGAGCCTTATAGGTCATTAGCAGTACTTTATAATCGATACGGAACTTAATAGGTAACCAGTGAAGAGATGATAAAATTGGTGTTATATGATCATATTTTCTTGACCTGGTAAGAACTCTAGCAGCTGCATTTTGTACCAATTGTAGCTTGTTTATTGAGGAAGCAGGGCAACCAGCTAGTAATGCATTACAGTAATCTAGTCTAGACGTCATGAAAGCATGAACTAACTTTTCTGCATCAGAAACAGATAACATATTCCGTATCTTAGCAATGTTTCTGAGGTGGAAGAAGGCTGTTTTTGTAACATATGAAATATGATTTTCAAAGGACAAGTTGCTGTCTAATATAACACCCAGGTCTTTAATGTCGAGGATGGAGTAACAGTACATCCTTCTAAATGCAAATTGTAGTCTGAGAGATTCTGTGTACAGGTTTTTGGCTCAATAAGTAAGACTTCAGTCTTATCTGAATTTAATAGAAGAAAATTACTAGTCATCCAATTTTTTACTTCTTTAACACACTCTGTCAGATTGGATAATTTAGAGTTTTCATCTGGTTGTGTTGAAATATATAATTGAGTATCATCGGCATAGCAGTGGAAACTAATTCCATGTCTTCTTATAATATTACCAAGTGGCAGCATGTATATTGAAAATAGCAGAGGGCCTAACACAGATCCTTGAGGCACTCCATAATTTACTATCGTTATCTTAGATTTTTCCCCGTTTAAATAAACAAAATTGTGACGTCTGATAGATACAACCTAACCCACCGTAATGCCTGTCCCTGGATACCAGTGTAATTCTGTAATCGATCTAGGAGTATTTTATGATCTATAGTGTCGAACGCAGCACTGAGATCAAGTAACACTAGTATTGAGATACAGCCTTGGTCAGAAGCTAGAAGTAAGTCATTTGTAATTTTAACGAGCACAGTGCTATGATGAGGCCTGAATCCTGACTGAAATTTTTCATAGATAGAATTTTTTTGCAAGAAGGAGCACAATTGGACCGACACCACTTTTTCTAGTATTTTAGATATAAATGGAAGATTTGAAATGGGTCTGTAATTTGCCAATACATTTGGATCTAATTGTGGTTTCTTAATGAGAGGCTTAATAACTGCTAACTTGAACGGTCTTGGAACATGACCTAGAGATAAAGACGAGTTAATAATATTGAGAAGAGGCTCTTCTGCTACAGGTAACAATTCCTTCAGTAGTTTAGTGGGTATTGGATCTAATAAACATGTTGTTGGTTTAGACGCTGTGATAAGTTTATTTAGCTCTTCCTGTCCTATAGTTGTAAAGCACTGCAACTGTTCTTGAGGGACGATAATTGAGGCTGAATCATAAAAATCTGTCAAGGGTTGTACATTTACAACTGTATTTCTGATGCTTTCGATTTTTTTCAGTAAAGAAATTCATAAAGTCCTCGCTACTAAACTGTAATGAAATGTTTTGTTCTGGTGATGTCTGTTTATTTGTTAATCTAGCCACTGTACTAAATAAGAACCTTGGATTGTTTTGGTTATTTTCTATGAGTTTGCGGAGATGCTCGGCCCTGGCTGCTTTTAGAGTCTTTCTATAACGGGACGAGCTGTCTTTCCACGCGATTCTAAAGACCTCTCAACGAGTTTGTCTCCATTTGCATTCTAGATTACGAGTTTCTCTTTTGATAGCGTGAGTAATATTGTTGTACCATGGTACAGTATTTTTCTCTCTGACCTTTTTTAATCTCATCGGTGCAACAGTATCTAATGTACTAGTGAAAGTGGTGCACATACTGCTAGTAATTTTCTCAAGATCATTTGTGTGTTTGGGTACAATGAGCAGGTGAGACAGATCAGGCAGTTTATTTGTGAATTTATCTTTAGTTGTCAGAAGAATTGTTCTACCTAGTCGATATCGTGGTGCAATTTGACAAATATCGGCAGTATGCAGTACGCATGTTACAAGGTAATGATCAGTGATATCATCACTTTGCGGTAGAATTTCTATATCAGTAGGATTGATTCCATGTGATATAATTAAATCTAATGTATGATTAAGACGGTGAGTGGGTCCAGTGACGTTTTGTTTGACCCCAAACGAGTTTAGTAAATCTGTAAACGCAGCCCCTAACGCATCATTTGTATTATCTACATGAATATTAAAATCTCCAACAATCAGCACTTTATCAACGTTGACCAATAGGTCTGAGAGAAAGTCTGCAAACTCTTTTAGGAAATCAGCATAAGGCCCTGGAGGTCTATAAACAGTAGCCAAAGCAAGAGATAGTAGCGACTTTTTACTTATATCTGAGAGTGTAACGGTTAGCACGAGAATTTCAAATGAATTAAACCTGTAGTTTGTTTTCTGGGTAACGTTAAGAATCTCTCTATAGATTGTTGCAACACCACCGCCATGGCCAACCGGACGGCATTTATTTTTATAACAGTAGCCAGGTGGACAAGACTCATTAAGACCGAAATAATCATTTGGTTTAAGCCATGTTTCAGTAAGGCAAATTACATCAAGACTATTATCTGTGATCATTTCATTTATAATAACCGCCTTAGGTGTCAGCGATCTAATGTTTAGTAGCCCTAGCTTTAGAAATTGTTTTTGTTCAGTAATTTTGCGAATTTCTGGTTTGATCACGATCAGATTTTTTCTAGATCCTTTATTTTTATTTTATAACATGAGTTCTTCCCGACTCCAATCCCTATTCTTTTGCACCGTCCGTTGAGATGGAGACCACATGTCCCAAGATTCCGCTCTCAAACTTGGCGTCATCAAGCTACACCTTTTGTTTTGAATAGGCTTCTAGCGACCTCTAGCAGGCAAAATTATTACATATTGTACCTTTAAGTGGATTCTTCATTGCCCCTACAAGCCTCAAGCATCAGGACAGGTTGAGAGAGAGCAAACAGAACAATCAAAACCAGGCTAAGCAAAATGCATCAGGAAGGAGGGTCAAGGCGCTGCCAGCAGTATTGTGTAGTATGAGAGCGTCACCTAACAGTAGGACTGAGCCCTCATGAGATTATTACAGGACGCCCAATGCAGATGCCAGGTGTGATTGATCTTAGAAATGCTGATGTACACATTGCCTCAGATGCTCTGATCACTTCACAAAGGCAGTACAGAGTGCCAGAGAAAGAGTTAAGTCGTGTTGGCAGACTCCACCAGAAGGTGGACACACGATCATCTCAGGTCAGTGGGTCATGATAAAGTCATTCAGAAACAAGCCGTCAGAGCCTGGCATGGACCTCATCAAGTGATGTTGATTACAGCAGCTGCAGTGTTGTGTCAGGGAAGGAAAACCTGGACTCATGTGTCACACTGTAAAGTTGTTCCCCCACCTACATGGATAGGATAGGACACACGGACCAGTGAGGAGCCCGGGAAAGAACCGAATGCAACAGGCTTCGGGTGCCAATCCTGCGGTGAAGATTACCTCATAGGCCTTCCCCCACCCACTAGTCCATCCTTACCTCACTGTTCTTTAGGTGTCGCAGGAATTAAGAAATAAGGAAAGGAGGAACAACAATAGCAGACTCAGATTGAACAGAGGATACAACCCTAGTGTTTGCAGTCTTTTACAACAAATACTGCTCTGTTGTCTTTTGTTTTCTATCTTACTCTGTGCAGATACCACTTGATGGCTGTCCCAAGACCCATATGCACAGACCTCCTCACCTGCGTATGAAGCCACAACCTCTAAAAGACAACTAGACCCACTACAGAGCCAACTGTCAACACAACGCAGAGAATCACATACGGGAACTTCAGTCATCCATCAACATGATCAAGATTGCCGTACTAGTAATAATCATGGACAAATACTTTGAATGTTGCGATCCCATCGGACTAATGATAGCTACCTAAATCGTAACAAAACACTGTTCGCCAGAGGAGAACTGGCCCCCCGACTAAGCCTGGTTTCTCCCAAGGTTTTTTTTTTCTCCATTTTAACACCTGTTTGCCACCTGATGTCACCTGTTGGAGTTTGGGTTCCTTGCCGCTGTCGCCTTTGGCTTGCTTAGTTGGGGACACTTGACATTTGATATTCAACAGTGCTTTGATCTGCCTGCATTGACACCATTTTTTTAAAGAGCTGCTGTGCAGCCAAAGTTATATACCAGTTATCACTGTAAAGCTGCTTTGACACAATCTGCATTGTAAAAAGCGCTATATAAATAAAGGTGACTTGACATCGCACAAAGTATAGACTCCAGAAACAACATATTCTTAGAGCTGATGAATATGTCAAGAAACGCCTTGTTTGCTGGAAAGAACGTTTGCATGCCACACCCACCTTCGGTAGGAGCAGGAATTCCATGGGTAGCACACCCCATTTCTGACTGTGATACCTGCACTCTATTAGGTGTTATCACTAATGGAATTTTTAACAAAAGCACATGTCATGATGGGACTACTCCTCCAGCCTCACCATGTTGCATTCCAGGTTTAAGGTCCTGCAATTTGACGTCAACCACACCTGTTATGACAGACTTACTCTTACCAATGACATTTAGTTGGTGTGTTGAATATCTATCCTCAGACTCTAAAGACTTCCCCGTGCTGCATGTGGTTTCATAATTAAAATGGGAATGTCACTGAAGACAGAAATTTCATCATTCACATGACAAAAGAATGAGGATGTGGAAGTATGTATTAGGCAAACTCGCTCATTATCTAAGCTATTTAATGTGAACGAATGGTGCAGGATTCCCACTCCACCCGGCATGTTTTGGCTATGCGGAACCTCAATATATAGTGTCCTACCAGTCAAGTTTAATGGCAGGTGCACCTTAGTCTATGCCCTACCTGCAGTCAGAGAAAACTTGAAATCCACTCCAGTCCTAATAACATTAGATACCACCTTTCAAAATTCCCCACATCTACATAATTCAGCTCCTACCACGAACAAAGAAGATGGCTGCATTCCAGGACTCGCTTGTGCACAAACATGGTGGTCAAGAACTCTTGGAGCATTAGTCCCATCTTATGGTGTCATGCAGGCCCTTGATCAAGTCAGAAGCTTATCAAATTCTGTACAGAAACTGGCCAATGATAAGTCTTTGGCCCTGGGTAACATCACGGACACTCTTAAAGTAATTGCCTGTATTGTCTTTAGATGTTTTTGTTTTAGTGGTCACTTCTAAGGCTGTGTGTAAGGGCAACACCTTTAAGGACTGCCCACTGAATGCCTATAAAATATCATGTATACACTGCCTTAGACTTGGATGACTACAGCGACACACAGCGCGTGTCTCAATAAAGAGTAACTTCTGCTTGAAAGATATCCCAACGTCTCGTGGTCTGTGCTTTGAGGAGGAAAAAGTTTCCTACATCATCAATGAAAAGCGGGTTGAGCAGAGGAGATCTGAACCTTCCTGTGTGCAAGGAAGAAGGAAAGAGATTGATATGGCTGGATGGGTGTCGGAAGATTGAAGATATGGATGAAATGGCTGTTTTTTAATTGATCAGTTTTGCTATGTTTAATGAGGAAACGGATGGTGTCCTTGTCTAAAACTTGAAGGTCGGAGAAGGTTGGGTGGATGGCTGGGTTGAATTTAGAATTGGTTGTAATTTCAGAAACTGAGGAATCCGAAAAAGGCCAGGGTAAACATAGCATCCAGAGTTCTTGCTGTATCGGGGGGCATGTGTGCGGAATGGAGGAAGGTCAGGCATTTAGCTAAAAGATCAAGGGGGGGGTTGGATGGACTTAATCAGGTTGAGATATGAGATGAATGAAGAAATTGTAAGGAGGGAAAAGTTGGGAAAAGGCTGGTTGTAGGAGAAATGGAATTGTTTGAAAGATCTCCAAGCTGTCCAGTAGGATTGTAGTGTTCTAGGTGAGACGGCGTGCAATATTGAATCCAGAGATAAGGTGTGGAGATGTTTGAGTGGGTGAGTTACAGAAATATCAAGTCTGAATAGGGAGGAATTGGGGTTGGTCCTGGGTCATCCTCCTGGGCTAATGCTCTGAATTTCAGCTAAAATCTGGGAGCGTAGATGGGTGGAGACGGGTGGTGGATCCATAGCAATGGCGTTGGAAGGAACTGGAAGAGCAGATGCAGTTGAGAGTGTATATGCTGGGAGGCGAGGAACTGTTGAAGCAGTAGCTGGATGGCATAAGGCCGGAGAATAGATCACTTGGGACTGCCAGCTGGAATGAGCGGCGGACGAGGAAGCGGTGGCAACAGTGGCTGCGGGCTGTAACTGAGGCGGGTTGGAGGTGAACTGTATGGATCGTGCAGCAGAAGTTGCGCTTTTGAATTCCTCCGGGAGAAATGGATACCCACGTTGGCTAGCGCTTGCCTGAGTGCGTTGACGAACCATTTCTCAACAGGAGGGACGGAAGGGCTTGCTGCTGAAGAGGATGATGATAATGATGATGATGAAGGACGAGATGCATCACGGCGAGGATCGGCTGAGCCCCGTGATGATCTAGATGGAGGAGGAAAAAGCGGTCTTTTTGAGCGAGGTGTGTTAAGCTGACTTGTGGAGCGGTGAGACTGGCGATCCGGGCGATCAACAGGTGAAATGTGAAGTGAAGGAGGATCCAACCTGTTCAGGGAAAAACGTGCAGGTGTTTCTGGCACATTAGAAAGTTCGTTGTCAGAGGGAAACCGTTCAATTTCCTGGAAGTCAGTCATGATGCGGGTTTTGGCGGGCCAAATGCCGAAAGAACTAACAACTAACAACATGCTGGTTTTATACCTTGGTATTAATTGGAAGATTAGATGGGGGCGTACTCCTCCCGAAATTACGTTTCATAACTTCCCTTTAGTCCCGTGTGTAATGCAGCTCACTGTCACTGAATGTGTGTGGGTTGATAATGTAAAACTCCGGACAAGTTTTCAAGCGCATCCGTTTTTAACGAGTCTTGACTGTCGTACAGTCTGACATATAGGACAGCTGAGATCCCACAGTGTGACATGAGGGTCATGTTCGTACAGTCTGACAAGCAACGATCGTAAAGGACTATTATAAATCGCACAATGTGCACCCAGCTTTAAATGTATGCCAGAAATACTTTTTAAATTAATAATTAAAAAGTATAATATTTATATATAAGTATAATAAAATATATATATATAATAGATTTAGCATATTATTATATATAAAAAAAATAAAATGTAATTATATATATGCTATAATAAATAAAAATATCAGTATTCTTTAAAAAAATAAGTTGAAATTATGCAAACTGATGACTTTAACAAATGCAAAGACTATCGATTAACATCCTCTGATAGTTACAATAGGACTGTCTTAAACAATTTATAAATTTTCATAAAAAATAAATTTCCCTATGGAGAAAATTAATCATGATAGTCATGATTTTTTTTCTCCATTTGATTTAGTCTAGTTAGTTTTGTATCAAATACAATGTGATTTTTTTTTTTTTTTTTTTTTTGGTGATCGAGATCTAGCAGCAACAGCTCATTTTTCCTCTCGGGCAAGCGATTCGCTCACAGCTCATCCTGCCCATGAAATCCCCCATAGGCCAGAAAACCATTGAGATCGTGGGACAATGATGACGTTCCATAACAAAAGAGCGAAGGTGCAAAAGCTGCTCTAGATCAGCTTACCCGGAAGTCTCTGTAATCTAAAGAAAATGTATCGTTGTTTGGCAAATAAATAAATTACGGACAGTTACATACACATTACCAACATTTTATCATGTAGGCTTTATGGTACACATCAATCAAGGGATTTAATAGTAATGTATAGTGTTAATATTAATTGCAGAGTCCACGAATAGCATTTGTGCAGAGCATTCACAGCTTACTTGTACCGCACACCACTGCTATATATAAATGTAAGTTATGCAGGTTATATCATCAGTCTGGAGGAGATGATCAGTAGATGTCTTATCTGGTTGAGTTCAGCAGCTGCAGGGTTTTGTGGTTGTTGAACTGTCGCTGCATAGCTCTTGTGTTGTGATGGAGGTCCTGTGGCCAGTCTGGTTCTGAAAGCTTCTCTAGTTATTAGAGTTTCTGCTGTTTCTTGGTGTGTTTCCAAGGTCTGTGCTTTTCAGAACTCTGGTAAAGACTTTCACTCCTTGATTGTTTAGATGTAGATGGTCATACATATGATGTTGGTGTATATCTTTGTGATGGGCGAGATGAACATTAGGAATAAGTGCACAACTTCTGGAGAGTTCTATGTTATTTCAATGAATCATGTGGAATGGTACATTAGTGCGTGGAAGCAGTGTAGACAGTTATTTTTGCCTCTGGCAAACGTGTGGTTCTGATGGCCACCTCTCGGATCACCTTTCTGATCACAGGAGCCACACAGCCCTTCATGGCCCTTAAATCATTGGTCCCTGTCTGGATGATGATGTGTTTATAGTTTTCATTCATGTTTCTCTTAGACAGGATCTGAAAAGCACTTCTTGTGTTTGGGCACCGAATTCTGTTGGCTTTCATATTTGGGAATAGAAGTTTCTCATTGACATATTTTCTATTTGAATCAGTCAGGATGAGAGCCTGTGTTTATCTTGGTTCCTCTGCATTGGAGCTTTGGATCTGGGCTGCTGGATCAGTCGAGCAGTGGGGCTCTTTCTCCACTGGTAGTTGTTCAGGTTCAGCATTTTCCCTGAGCATCTCTGGATGCATCAATGGTTTAGCAGAAGACTCTTTAGGTGCTGAAACAGAACTGACATTTTCTTTCAGGTTGTTGATGAGTTCATTTTTGGTGTGAAGCTGTTCCATAATGTTGTTGTCTTTCAGGTGGGACATAATTAATTATTTTAGTTCCACTACCTCCACCTCCAGGAGTGAAAAATCTCTCATTCTAATTTCTTGACATTGGAGATGGAATTATAGTTACTGAAGTCATTGTCCTCTATTGGACTGATTTTACACTGGAGGCATCAATGTTGATCTTTGACAACAATGTGATCCTTGTTGTCATCTTGTATTGGATCTTCATCAGACAGTGCCAGTGTTTTTATTTGTTCAAAATCCTCAATTAAGACTTTGAGAGCAGACTCTGATCCCTGGATCATGACAGTGCCATTTTGATAGAAGTTTGGGGTCAAAAATCTTGTTTCCAGCATATTCAAATACTAAAATCTGTCTGCATTACAGATGCTACTTTTCTTGGTAAAGGTGAAATGTTTACAGAAGGCAGTGTGCCATAAAAGAATGTGTTTTATAAAAGAGTAGAAGTGTAAATTGTTCATCTGCTTCTGTATGAGGAGCTGCCTGGATTGTTCAGAATTCTTCTTATATCTTCAATATACTTGTTTGTGATAAAATGAAACTATTCCAAGTATACTCAAGTACACTTTAAATATCTACTCTTGTATTTAATATGTCCAATTCAAGTTCGGATCTAAACTTTGTAGTTATTGAGCACATTACATTGTGCAGAGGTGGTAATATAGAGCGGAGACTTTTACAGAGATTGTAAATTGATTTTTTTTTTTTTATCTTAAATGCTTATATCCTCTAAGTATGAATAAAGAACTAATTCTCAAATGTTTTTTTGTAAATGTTGACATGTATTTGTCTTTTTTGTTAAATTTACATTTGTTGAATCATTGGTTTCAAGATTATGTATTCCATTTTCAATCATGTGACATTTGTATTTAATTTGCTTTTTTTTTTTTTTGTTAGATTCAGGAATGACAATTATGTATATTCATGAGATATCTTTGAATTTGAAACTATGAAAATCATGTATGTATTTATGATATGCTTTTTGAAAATTTTAAAGCTGTGTATAGCCTAGATTATAAGTATATTTGTAAAGTGGCTGTAGCATTGTGTTTATTTACCTTTATGCTATAATATTTAAGGTCTGGTTTACTATAATGATTGCGGTAATAAGCAGATTAAATGGATGTACGTGTATGCTTGTGTGGGATTACAAATTTAAGAATCTGTTTAAGATCTGCTGATCCTACATCCTGACATAACCTCACATGAAATATTAAGGTGAAGTATATTGTATTTAACATTTTGAGGTAAAGATAATGACAATTTAAGGAGATCAAGGCAGGCAGCCCAGGTGTCTGTAACATTAACCTTTTGTCTTTCACTTCCTAACCATTTGGCTCAAGATACAGCTGTGCCTTTGTCTCTATGATAATGTAAAGGTATGGGCCATACTGTCAGACTGAGTGGATTAGCACCTATGCATTTGAATGACACCGTTATGCTGATTAGATCATGGCTGGGAAATGTAGGGAATGGGCTGATTCCTGCACTGCATTTGCATGCTTTGTTTAGATTGTCTCCACCTCTACTCTATGTATCCCTCCCCCTTGAATGTATATGAACTACCAAGTACACTGCCTTAGTTAGACTTGGATGACTACAGCGACCCACAGCACGTTTCTCAATAAAGAGTAACTTCTGCTTGAAAGATATCCCAACGTCTCCTGGTCTCTGCTTCGACGAGGAAAAAGTTTCCTACAGTTTTGGTGCCGTGACCCGGATAAAGCTTCTCACCTCAATCCTGATTGAAACTTCAAGCACAAGAAAGATCTGATCCAAAAGAAGATCCAAGCTGAATTTTCCTGTACACCCAAGGGTTGGTGAGTGATACTCTATCCAAAAGAACCATTAAGACCAGTACCAAGTTGTTATCCTCTGCACCGTCAGAGAAGAGTTAACAGACAGCTGTAGGGTTTGGTTAACTAAGTTACCCTCTAAAAATGTTCTTTTAGAGATGAAGTTTACCCTCTGTTTAGGCAGGGAAGATTAGCATTACATGCTAATATTGGTATCCTCTGTTTAATCAGGGAAGATTAGCATTATGTGCTAATATTGGTATCCTTTGCTCAGGCAGGGAAGATTGGCATCACGTGCTAATATTGGTTTATCCTCTGTAAAGTTAGGGAAGTTTTATCCTCTGCTTTATAAGGGAAGGTTGTTTATCCTCTGTTTAATCAGGGAAGGTGGTGTGTTAACAGAATAGTCATTCTCTACTTTGCTAGAGAAGAAGGTTCATCCTCTGTTAATTCAGGGAAGGTTACAACTGTTACAGTGTGTAAGCAAGTTGGTTCTACTCTGCTCACCAGAGAAGGTTGAATATATTACGATGTGTATTAACTAGGGTAACCTCTGCTCTGTCAGGGAAGTGTTGAAGTGTATTGTTGTGCCAGAAAGACATTACAAAATGTTGAGAAAGAACGCTAGACTAATTCCAACAACTGAGAAAGGTGGACTAGCTACCCCTTTATGGACAGATAGTGAGTTCAAATCATTGTTAGGAAAGCACATGGACTCAATAGTGACTGAGTCAGTCAGATTGGATTTGACAAAGAAATTTGGGATTCATCCAGAAAAAGTTTGGTCTATTGAAGAATGCAAAAAGGTACTTGGTGCTTGTATTCGGAAGAAAAATATGAAGGGCATTATCTGCTGCCACAGAGAATTTACTCTATCCATTGCACAAGAACAAATCCAACGTATTGCTAAGTTAGAAAAGCAGAACAAACAGTTGCACACTCGAGTGTCTCGTCTCACGCAGAAGTTGGGCCTTAACAAAACCTCAACCAAATGTGACTCAAAAGACCAACAGTCAGATGAAAGCTATCCTGACTTAGAGTCTTTCTGTAGACTAGAGGGCAATAGCAATACTGCATTCATGGATAAAGATGTAAATGCAGTTGAAGTGTGTGGAGCGAGACAAAAGGCTCAGAGTAGGGTAAAAGGTGTTGACACAGTTACATCTGTAACCCCCATACTCCAGTTACAAGCAGTCAGTACAGCTCTAGGTCCTGAAGACATAGAAAGACTTGCTGAGAGTTTGCCATCAGTGCAGAGAAATTTTTCTGAGTTTAGGACAGAGTTGTCCAGGAAAATGAAGCTCTATGATATGTCCCTAGCTGAAGTCACCCAGCTAATGTCACAAATCCTGAAAGAGTCAGAATTCAGTGATTTTGAAAGTGCTGTAAATAATTCTGAGTTTCAGCATTCCAGCAAAGGTGAATTGAGAGAAGGAGTTCTGAGAGTGTTACAGAACCTTGTTGGACCAAAGGTGGACTGGCCAAAGATCACTAGTTGTGTACAGAAGGATGAAACTGTAAGTGAGTACACTGAAAGATTTTGTCAGTCAGCTGCAGCATACAGTGGAATAGCTGACACTCCAGAGAAGGTGTTAGAGGATAATGGACCACTGGTCCGCATGTGGTTTGATGGGCTCTCATCAGAATACAAAAATGCATTGCCTTTCTTAGACCTCACATGGTCCAATGGAACTCTGCAAAACAACTTAGATCGGTTAGCTATTTGGGAAAGAGACTCGGATGTCAAGACAAGAGTAAAGATTGCAGCAGCATCCTTTAAGGTCAACACAGAGAATCGACAGAAACGTAAATGTCCTAAGAGAGAAGGCAGTTGTCATTACTGTGGTAAACCTGGACATTGGATGAAAGAGTGTAGGAAAAACAAAAAGACATTTAAAGAAATGAACAGCTTTACTCAGTCTACTTGCCACACTGAAACTGCCCCTCCCCTCTTCTCCAAACACTTGGAGCAACAGCTTACTGACATGCTAACCATTTGGGCTGTGAGTGCTTAATTTCCCCAGTAATCTACAAGAAAGCTAAAAGACTCATTCTGAACAAAAGAAAGTTGACTGTCACTTCCACCATTTGGGGTACACTGGTTAAGTACACTCACAGCCTTAAATGTTATGCTACAGCACACTCCATTCACTTATCCATCCTCTGTGGGTTATGATGTCTGCTATGACTGATGTTTCATTGGAAGATGGAGATGTAGCACAGTAAAGTTTACAAATTAACTACAGGGAGAGAATAGGACACACAGACCAGTGAGGAGCCCAGGGAAGAACCGAAGTGCAACAGGCCTCGGGGGCCAACCCTGTGGTGAAGACTTCCTCATAGGTTTCCCCCTCTCAGTTTATCCCCACCTTACTGGTCTATAGGTGTCAAATTGATTAAGACTAGCTTTAAAAAAAAAAAAAAGGAACAAAACCACTATACGATCACTAGAAGTTTATGATGATCAGAGTTAGACAGAAAAACTATACGATCATCTAACGTACTAAAGTCTATGCATGAATACTGCTGGTCTGCTGTTTCTTTGTTTTCTTGTGTTGCAGGTATGTGTATATGCCATGACGGCTCATAAGCAGCACCTGGTGTAAAGCATCACCTCAGATATCCATGAACAACCTTCATGAAGACAGAGTCATCTGAGCAACTCGGAGTTGCACAACGACAAACAATATCTGAGCAACTTGGAACAGACATGGAAATGCATTGGAAATGGACTCTACAGGGAACAGACTCCACAGCTATTCAGGCGCCATGGACTTTTAGGACTTCCACGCTTATGCTACATGGTTTTCTGTGTCATCATGTAGTTCATACAACATATTACCACCCTGCATTGTATATGTGTGTCAACAGTATACTCAAGTTAAAGAACAACACTTATGTAAATGTTGGACACGACATAGAATAAGATGTATGTGCCTGTATCTGTTACAAGTTACATGACTGGAAGATGGGACTTATGTTAACAAACATAGGTTAAAGAAGGGATTTAAGAAGGTTTAAATTTGTATTATGTGAGAGTTATTAGAACTCTCAAAGGGGGGACTGTGGGATTACAAATTTAAGAATCTGTTTAAGATCTGCTGATCCTACATCCTGACATAACCTCACATGAAATATTAAGGTGAAGTATATTGTATTTAACATTTTGAGGTAAAGATAATGACAATTTAAGGAGATCAAGGCAGGCAGCCCAGGTGTCTGTAACATTAACCTTTTGTCTTCATGCACTTCCTAACCATTTGGCTCAAGATACAGCTGTGCCTTTGTCTCTATGATAATGTAAAGGTATGGGCCATACTGTCAGACTGAGTGGATTAGCACCTATGCATTTGAATGACACCGTTATGCTGATTAGATCATGGCTGGGAAATGTAGGGAATGGGCTGATTCCTGCACTGCATTTGCATGCTTTGTTTAGATTGTCTCTACCTCTACTCTATGTATCCCTCCCCATTGAATGTATATGAACTACCAAGTACACTGCCTTGGTTAGACTTGGATGACTACAGCGACCCACAGCACGTTTCTCAATAAAGAGTAACTTCTGCTTAAAAGATATCCCAACGTCTCCTGGTCTCTGCTTCAACGAGGAAAAAGTTTCCTACACTTGGAATCATGGCACTGATGAATGGTTTATCCCAAAAACTTTTTGCACTTTTTGCATTTTTGCACTTTTTGTGGCCTCTGGACAATAAATTCTTTTGAGCTTTTTTGGCTCAATTTTCGTGTGCGGACCTTTCATGTTTTTTGATCTTGGAGTTATTTTTTGATCTATGCAGTTTTGTGTATGAGTATTCATTTGGACTGTGATCTGGCGCTACGCTTTTCCAGTTTCCTTAGTAATTTTCCTAAAAAAAAAAAAAAGTCCCTCCCTTTTAAAATTGTTTATGATCATTTTACTTATTTAGGATTGGTTATTCCAACAGATCCAAAAGACACATTTAAGCTTAATTTTAAGGCTGCAATAAAGAGCCTTAAATCCACCATTGGAAAAATGGAGGGTCTTGCCATTATCGTTATATGGCCGTATTAATGCTATAAAAATGGTGGCCCTTCCAAGATTTTTAAATTTGTTTCAGAATTTACCTATTTATCTCACAATTATTATTTTTTTTAAAATCTAGATTCTTTCATTTTCTCTTTTATTTGGGGTTTTAAGGCACATCGTATCTCTAAGGTCCATTTAGAAAAATCTAAAGAGCTAGGTGGATTGGCAATGCCAGTTTTTCAAAACTATTATTGGGCAGCAAACGTGGTTCACTCTGTCTCTCTGTGTGTGTGTATTGCTGCTGATGAGCTGATCCACTATTTAATGTCTGTGCATTTTGCCGTGTTGTCTGATTGCTGGTCTGTTTGTGCAGTGTTAGTCCTGGCTGTGTTTGAGTCTCTCTGGCCTCGTTTCTGTTTTGGATATTCCCTGTCGAGACTCTTGTCGGAGGACTGGTTTGCCCATTGCAGTCTCTTGGCTACCAAGACATAATTTGCCATCTGCACCCGCAACGTCTGACCCTTGCTATCTTTCCTGCTGTTATTTTTCTTAATATTTTTTTCTTAATAATTCACCATTAGTATATCATTTAAAGGGAAAATTAACATAGTTACAATACATTTGAAATGAATTATTTAATGTATAAAATATGTGGGCAATAAGGTTCATTAGTTAACTTTTTTTTTTTTTTTTTTTTTTTTGAGATACAGAGATAGTATGTTAAAAGCACGTTTCATGGTGTTTCAAAATAGAACAGTTGAGTACAAGAAATACTAAAGAAGAATCTTTAGTACAAAATTAGTGCATGAAAATAAGGCACTTTAAGTACATTATGGAAGAGAGGTAAGTGGACTATAATAAAGTGTATTTTAGTGCATTTTTTTTTTTTTTTTCCCACCTGGGATAGCTGTTCCATCAACACAAGACTTTAATTCAAGTTTAAAATTGTACACAGACTGAACTATTCCAAAACCAAACTCCATAAGATCTACCCAGCTGTGTCTCCTTTGTCTGATCAATGTCAGGGTGCAGAGGGAACTGTATCTCATTCTTTTTGGTTCTGCCTGAATCTCCAGAGTTACTGGCAAGATATTTTCTCTTGGTATTCAGTGGCATATGATCAGACTCTTTCTCCTGAAATGGAATTGGCCATCTTTGGCTATTCTGACACAGTTTCCTCTCTCCCTTATTATTTGCAGCTGGCATTAATGGTTGTGGCTAAGAGAATTATATTAAGGGATTGGAAAGCCACTGCTCCCCCATGTTTTCAGAAATGGCTGGCTGAGATGGTCTCCATTTTAAAGGCCCGCTGAAGTGTCTTGGGACGCGCAGCATAATTCAATGTGTTGACGTAATTTCAACTGAAACAGGAAGACAGGGCAATATATCGAACAGCCCCGCCCCTTTTTTAAAATAGCCAATAACATTTTGTTTATATCACAGCTCAGCCAGAGCTGTTAAACTCAGTAAAACCTCTGTTTCCTTTTAGTATCTAACCGTTTATCCTCCTAATCTCCTCTATATCACTTTAAAATACAGCATTCTGTGCAGAATTTCAATGGGTCCGATACCTTTTGTGGTCTGAGCCAACTCGTGGATATGATCCGCTCTGTGCTCTCATGTCCCTGGGTCAGAGCAGACTGTGCTTGCGCTGCAGTGGTTCAAGTTATACTAACGCGAAAATGGACTTCATTCACATCAATGGAAAGCATATTTACACTGTCTGAATCATTCCCTATTCTCTATATAGTGCACTGTGTGCTATTCACCATGCAGAAACTAGTAAATGTGTGAACAAATTACCGATTTCAGCCACAGCTTCAGCGTCTGTTGAGATTGTAGGAGGGGACGGGACTTCAAATTCTAGAGAGCATTTGATTGGACAGAAGATTTGATGAGAAGCTGAAGTGCAATGTGATGTCATGAAAATCCATGATCCATTTTAGCGGAAGTGAGAGACTGTAAGTTTTGAATACTTTTATATCCTAAATGTGAATTTTGTCATTGTTTTGGAACACAACAGCTTATTCATAACATTAAGGCTAACATATTCATACTAAAAGCTAAAAAACTTAAATTTTAATTTCAGGGGGACTTTAAATGTTGAAAAAATACAGCTTAATGAAGCAAAGTCTCTTAATTCCATCTGCATGCTCTGAAACACAAGCAGTTCTGCACATTCACATTATTCCACCAATGAACGGAACTGTCTGTGTTTTAGTGTGCGCACAAGAATAAAACTAACGCTATGCCGGTTAAGGCAATTGCTTTCTGCAGCGTTGATGACAGATCATGTCAGGTTAAAGGGAAACAAAGGTTATATTTAATGTTGTGTCTGCTGGCTTTATTTCTTCAGCTGTTTCAAGTTTAACGTGTTCTATACATGCCATTTCACGTTTATTTTCACACACCACTTACCGTTCCTATATTGAGACTTTTCTAGGCGATTTGCAGTCTTTAAATCCATATGATTTGTGCTGTCATTGATGGAAAAACTGCTTATAGTATTACTTGTAACAGATCACAAAGTAACCCCGGTTTTGTATTGTGTATATCTGTGTGGTGGCGCAACTGGTAAACCGAGTGCGCTTGTGTGGCAGCGACCCGGGTTCGAATCCAGTCGGGGTCTGTAACTAAGAAAAACTATATGGGTTATATAAGGTTTGTGTGCAGTCTTCTGTGTTGTGCGCAAGAGTGGGAGCACACTTATAATTTATAAATGTTTTGTGCACACACGCTTTCTGTCACAATACAGCAGACAGCACTCAAACCTTTAGCTGTGAGGCAAACAATTACTGAGGGGAAACTTATTACAGATCCCTTTCCTCAAAAGCACTTACTGTAAATGATATTATCACAGACAATAATCTAGATGTGCTGTGTTTGACAGAAGCTTGGCTAAAACCGGACGATTACATTACTTTAAATGAGTCTAGCCCTCAAGATTACGATTATCGACACAATCCTAGTCAGAAAGGCAAAGGGGGAGGTGTTGCTGTAATTTATAGTAATATTTACAGTATTAGTCAAAAGTCTTTCAAATATAATTCCTTCGAAGTGATGGTACTTTATGTAACATTATGTAAGTTGACATTTGTGCTGGCTACTGTATACACTGCAAAAAATGCTGTTCTTATTTAGAGTTTTTGTCTTGTTTCTAGTCAAAATATCTTAAAGTTCTTAAATCAAGAAGCATTTTCTTGACAAGTAAAAATTATTTTCTTGTTTTCAGGAAAAATAAGTCAAAATTAAGTGAGTTTTTCCTTAAAACAAGCAAAATAATCTGCCAATGGGGTAAGCAAAATAATCTTATTTCAAACCAAAAATAAGCTATATAATCTTGTTTTCAGTTTGGATTAAGATTATTTTGCTTACCCCATTGGCAGATTATTTTGCTTGTTTTAAGGAAAAGCTCACTTAATTTTGACCTGTTTTTCCTGAAAACAAGAAATAATTTTTACTTGTCATTTTTACTTGTCATGCTTCTTGATCTAAGAATGTTTAGATATTTGGACTGGAAACAAGACAAAAAGTCTAAGTAAGAACATTTTTTGCAGTGCAGGCCACCAGGACACCATACAGACTTTATCAAAGAATTTGCTGATTTTCTATCGGAGTTAGTACTAGCTGCAGATAAAGTCCTTGTTGTTGGTGATTTTAATATCCATGTAGATAATGAAAAAGATGCATTGGGATTGGCATTTACAGACATTCTAAATTCTATTGGAGTTAGACAACACGTGTCAGGACCCACTCATTGTCGTAATCATACTTTAGATCTAATATTGTCACATGGAATCGATAGTGATGCTGTTGAAATTCTGCAGCAGAGTGACGACATCTCAGATCATTATCTAGTCTCATGTATACTACATTTAGTCAAGGCTGCAAAACTGCCTCCCTGCCATAAATATGGTAGAACCATCACTTCTACCACTAAAGATCGCTTTATAAATAATCTTCCTGATCAGTTTCATCGCCTTAGCATACCAGACAGCTTAGAAGACCTCGATGTTGCAACAGAAACTATTATCTTTTCCAGCACATTAGACTCAGTTGCTCCTTTGCGCTTAAAAAAGATTAAGGAAATTAATCCAACGCCGTGGTACAACGAGCACACTCGGACCCTAAAGGGAGCTGCCAGAAAAATGAAGCGCAGCTGGAAGAAAACAAAACTAGAAGTTTTTCGCATTTCGTGGAGAGAGAGAATGATTGAGTACAGAAAGGCCTTAAAAACTGCTAGATCTGCCTATTTTTCAAATCTTTTAGAAGAAAATAAACACAACCCTAGGTATTTATTTGATACAGTGGCTAAATTAACAAGAAATACAGGTGCTGGTCATACAATTAGAATATCATCAAAAAGTTGATTTATTTCACTAATTCCATTCAAAAAGTGAAACTTGTATATTATATTCATTCATTACACACAGACTGATATACAACCCCAAATCAGTAAAAGTTGGGACAGTATGGAAAACACAAATGAAAAAAAAAAAAAAAAAGTAGTGATTTCTAAATTTACTTTGACTTGTATTTCATTGCAGACAATGTGAACACAAAATATTTCATGTTTTGTCTGGTCAGCTTAATTTCATTTGTAAATATACATCCTTTCCTGTCATTCAGACCTGCAACACATTCCAAAAAAGGTTGGGACAGGAGCAATTTAGGGCTAGTAATCAGGTAAATTGGTTAAATAATGATGTGATTTGAAACAGGTGATGTCAACAGGTGATTGTAATTATGATTTGGTACAAAAGCAGCATCCAAGAAAGGTCTAGTCCTTTAGGAGCAAAGATGGGCAGAGGATCGCCAGTTTGCCAACAAATACGTGAGAAAATTATTGAAATGTTTAAAAACAATGTTCCTCAAAGAAAGATAGGAAGACATTTGCTTATTTCACCTTCAACAGTGCATAACATAATAAAAAGATTCAAGGAATGTGGAGGAATTTCAGTGCGTAAAGGACAAGGGCGCAAGCCTAAGCTGAACAACCATGATCTCTGATCCCTCAGGCGGCACTGCATCAAGAATCGTCATTTATCTATAAGCGTTATCACCACTTGGGCTCAGGACTTCTTTGGCAAACCTTTGTCAAGTACCACAATACGTAGTTACATCCACAAATGCCAGTTAAAACTGTACTGTGCCAAAAGGAACCCCTATGTTAACAGTGTCCAGAAGTGCCGTCTGTCATGGTATGGGGTTGTGTCAGTGCCCTTGGCAAAGGTAACTTGCACTTCTGTGATGGCACCATTAATGCTGAAAAGTACATAGAGATTTTGGAGCACAATACGCTGCCTTCAAGAAGACATCTTTTCCAGGGACGTCCATGCATATTTCAACAAGATAATGCAAAACCACATTCTGCACACATTACAAAGTCCTGGCTGCGGAGGAAGAGGATACAGGTACTTGACTGGCCTGCCTGCAGTCCCGACCTGTCTCCAATAGAGAATGTGTGGCGCATTTTGAAGCGCAAAATGCGACAATGAAGACCCCGTACTGTTGCCCACCTTAAGACTTGTTTGCAGCAAGTATGGGACAAAATTACACCTGAAACACTTCATCACTTGGTGTCTTCAGTCCCTAAACGTCTTTTAAGTGTTGTGAAAAGGAATGGCAACATTACAAAGTGGTAAATGCTTTACTGTTCCAACTTTTTTTGAAATGTGTTGCAAGAACCAAAATAAGAATTTTGTTTTTTTGAAAAAAAAAAAAAATGAGGAACACATTAAATAATGTGCTGTTGTATTGTCTGCAATGAAATACAAGTCAAAGTAAATTTAGAAATCACTACTTTCTTTTTTTATTTGTGTTTTCCATACTGTCCCAACTTTTTCTGATTTGGGGTTGTATTTCAAATGTTTATTTCTTTTAATTTTGATGATTATAACTGACAACTAAGGAAAATCCCAAATTCAGTATCTCAGAAAATTAGAATATTACTTAAGACCAATACAAAGAAAGGATTTTTAGAAATCTTGGCCAACTGAAAAGTATAAACATGAAAAGTATGAGCATGTACAGCATTCAATACTTAGTTGGGGCTTCTTTTGCCTGAATTACTGCAGCAATGCATGGAGTCGATCAGTCTGTGGCACTGATCAGGTGTTATAAGAGCCCAGGTTGCTCTGATAGTGGCCTTCAGCTCTTCTGCATTGTTGGGTCTGGCATATCGCATCTTCCTCTTCACAATACCCCATAGATTTTCTATGGGGTTAAGCTCAAGTTTGCTTGCCGAATTAAGAACAGGGATACCATGGTCCTTAAACAAGGTACTGGTAGCTTTGGCACTGTGTGCAGGTGCCAAGTCCTGTTGGAAAATGAAATCTGCATCTCCATAAAGTTGGTCAGCAGCAGGAAACATGAAGTGCTCTAAAACGTCCTGGTATATGGCTGCGTTGACCTTGGACCTCAGAAAACACAGTGGACCAACACCAGCAGATGACATGGCACCCCAAACCATCACTGACTGTGGAAACTTTACACTGGACCTCAATCAACGTGGATTGTGTGCCTCTCCTCTCTTCCTCCAGACTCTGGGACCCTGATTACCAAAGGAAATGCAAAATTTACTTTCATCAGAGAACATAACTTTGGACCACTCAGCAGCAGTCCAGTCCTTTTTGTCTTTTGTCTGAAACCCATGTCTTGCACAGTGGTTCTTGAAGCACTGACTCCAGTTGCAGTCCACTCTTTGTGAATCTCCCCCACATTTTTGAATGGGTTTTGTTTCACAATCCTCTCCAGGGTGCGGTTATCCCTATTGCTTGTACACTTTTTCTACCACATCTTTTCCTTCCCTTCACCTCTCTATTAATGTGCTTGGACACAGAGCTCTGTGAACAGCCAGCCTCTTTTGCAATGACCTTTTGTGTCTTACCCTCCTTGTGCAAGGTGTCAATGGTCGTCTTTTGGACAACTGTCAAGTCAGCAGTCTTCCCCATGATTGTGTAGCCTACAGAACTAGACTGAGAGACCATTTAAAGGCCTTTGCAGGTGTTTTGAGTTAATTAGCTGATTAGAGTGTGGCACCAGGTGTCTTCAATATTGAACCTTTTCACAATATTCTAATTTTCTGAGATACTGAATTTGGGATTTTCCTTAGTTGTCAGTTATAATTATCAAAATTAAAAGAAATAAACATTTGAAATATATCAGTCTGTGTGTAATGAATGAATATAATATACAAGTTTCACTTTTTGAATGGAATCAGTGAAATCAACTTTTTGATGATATTCTAATTATATGACCAGCACCTGTAAAGCTTCAACTTCTGATGTTTCCAAACAGCACAGCAGTAATGACTTTATGAACTTCTTTACTTGCAAGATTGACAATATTAGAGAAAAAATTATAACCACGCAACAGTCTACTACAGTATCGCGTCAGACAGTGCATTGTAGTGTCCCTGAGGAAAAATTCAATTCATTCACTGCTTTAGGAGAGGAAGAATTGTCTAAACTTGTTAAATCATCAAAATCAACATGTATGTTAGACCCTATACCCACTAAGCTATTGAAAGAGATGCTTCCAGAGGTCATAGATCCTCTTCTTAATATCGTTAATTCGTCTTTATCACTAGGATACGTACCAAAAAGTTTTAAGCTGGCTATTATTAAACCTCTTATTAAAAAACCACAACTTGATCCTAGAGAATTAGTCAATTACAGGCCAATCTCTTTTTGACTAGTATTTTCTGTCAAAAATACTAGAAAAGGCAGTGTCATCACAACTATGTTCCTTTTTAGAAAGAAATACTATCCGTGAGGATTTCCAATCAGGATTTAGACCGCACCATAGTACTGAGACTGCTCTCATTAGTGTTATTGGATCTTAGTGCTGCATTTGACACTATCGATCACAACATTCTTTTAAATAGACTCAAAAATTATGTTGGCATTAGTGGAATTGCATTGTCATGGTTGAAATCATACTTATCTGACCGTTATCAGTTTGTAGTAGTAAATGAAGAGCTGTCATATCGATCACAAGTTCAATATGAAGTACCGCAAGGCTCAGTACTCGGACCGTTGCTTTTCAATCTGTACATGCTACCCTTGGGGGATATCATTAGGAAGCATGGTGTTATGCTGATGATACCCAGCTCTATATTTCTTCACGCCCTGATGAAACTTACCAATTCACAAAATTAACGGAATGTATAGCTGATATAAAAAATTGGATGACCATTAATTTCCTATTTCTAAATTCAGAAAAAAACAGAGATTCTAATTTTTGGAGCAAAAACTTCTTCACGTAATAACCTAGAATACTATCTAACACTTGATGGCTGCTCTGTTAAGTCTTCATCGTCAGTTAGGAACCTGGGTGTGCTCTTTTATACCATATAATATGATACCATACAATATCTTTCATTTGAAGGCCATGTTCCTAGCATCTGTAAAACCACATTCTTCCATCTTAAAAATATACCTAAACTATAACATATGCTCTCAATGACAAATGCAGAACAATTAGTTCATGCATTCATGACCTCAAGGCTAGATTACTGTAATGCTCTACTGGGTGGTTGTTCCGCTCGCTTGATAAATAAACTACAGCTCGTACAAAATGCAGCAGCTAGAGTTCTTACTAGAACTAGGAAGTATGACCATATTAGCCCAGGTGTGTCAACACTGCATTGGCTTCCTGTTAAACATCGTATAGTTTTTAAAATCTTGCTAATTACTTACAAGCACTAAATGGTTTAGCTCCCCAGTACCTGAGCGAGCTCTTAAAGCATTATAGTCCTTCATGTCTATTGCGATCTCAGAATTCAGGCCAGCTGATAATACCTAGAATATCAAAATCAACCGCAGGCGGTAGATCCTTCTCCTATTTGGCACCTAAACTCTGGAACAATCTTCCTAGCATTGTTCGGGAAGCAGACACTCTCTGTCAGTTTAAATCTAGACTAAAAACACATCTCTTTAACCTGGCATACACATAACATCGATTTATATTTTCAAATCCGTTAAAGGATTGTTAGGCTGCATAAATTAGGTCAGCCGGAACCGGGAACACTTCCTATAACACTAGATGTACTCGTTACATCAGAAGAAGAAATGGCATCTACGCTAATATTAGTCTCTCTGTTTATCCCGAGGTTTACTGTAGTCAACCGGATCCGGGTCGTATCCAGGTGAGATCGAGGACCTGCGCCTTGACATGACCACAACGCAGCCCTGAAGTATCAGCAGAGATTGAGTCAACTAGATCATCCACTGTTAAGGCCTCATCGACACGACAGCCAGTGGCACAGTTCCTCAACAAACCGTCCATACCGGCGTGATGAATACGATCCTCAACTGGATGGAACTGGAATAAATACTTTGAATGTTGCGATCCCATCGGACTTATGATAGCTACCTGAATCGTAACAAAGCACTGTTCGCCAGAGGCTAACTGGCCCCCTGACTAAGCCTGGTTTCTTTCTCCCAAGGTTTTTTTTTCTCCATTTTCACCCCCGGCTCTTAATGAATCCTGTTTCCTTCTGGAGCATCAGTGAATGTTTGAACCTTCTTTATTAGTTGTGTTTTAGTCCCTCAATTATCCTCAGTTTGAAAAGATGGATCTCAAAATCATTGTCACTGCTGTAAAGGGTTCAAATATGCAAAAAAAACTGAAGAATCTGCAGGACCTGGAGGATTTTTCTGAAGAACAGAGCTCAGTTTAACTGTTCAGAACAAACAAGGGACTCATGAACAACCATCACAAAATATAAAAACAGTCGTAGATCATTCAGGTAACCACACACAATATTAAGAATCAATGATTCACATACTTATGAATGGGGTTATTTTAATAAATTCAGCTATTTTGTGTCTTATGGATTATATGTAAACATCGTTTATGTAAAATATCTTACTCAGGACAGTACTAAATGAAAAATAACATGCATTTTGTATGATTTGTGTACATTTTCACAAATTCTGCAAGTGGTTCACATACTTTTTCTTGCAACTGTATATAAACAAAGTCTAAAATGAATTACAATGTTTGGTTTTAGCTGGCGTGAATACGGCGAGATAATGGAATTGATTTAAAAATGCGGGCTGGTGCACAGGTTATGGGAATTAATGATTTCATTGGTTAGGGTTTGTTGCGCGTTTCTGATGTGGAAGCAGCTGGGTCTGATGTAGGTTTTGAAAGCTTCTGATGACCAACGACCCAGGGTTTGAATTTGTTGTTGTGAAAGACCTTTTTGGGTGGCTGTGGTTGCTGCACCAATACATATTGAATTTAATAGAATTTAATAGATTGAATTGAATAGAATTGATTTGCTGCGATACCGGACTGGATGAGAACTGCTTTAAGATGTTTTTGGAACCAAAATCTTGTGGCTGGATGATTGAAGTCATCGGTGAAGAGTGGATTGAATGAGGATTTGATTATGGAACGTCTGTACTGCAGGTAATTCACGAGTTCACACTTACAAATAATCAGATGCATGTTTGGTGTGCTGTCCGAGGAGAGGGCTCCTATATATATATATATATATATATATATATATATATATATATATATATATATATATATACACACACACTTTCACTCATGCTGATTGGGTAGATATGCTGATTACTGATTGCTAACAGCTGGCTGAAATGACATGATGATTAGTCATATTATTTGAATGTTGCTCCTCCTGAATTTTGTTAATAAAACATAATTTCACAAGTTCACACTTACAAATAATGAGATAGTAAATAGTATGTGTAATAGTATGCGTATTTGGCGTGCTGTCCGAGGAGAGGGCTCCAAGCTCGGTATTTGGCCCGAACCCAGAGCACTCCCCAAAAATTGCAAACCAATGCAGGACAGCAGCCAGAAACATTACTGATGACCCCCAAAAATTGCATTGCGTAGGCTGATTGTGCTGTTTGGAGGGTTAGTTTGAAAGTCCGGGAGAGTTGTCGTCATATTGGATGAAAACATTACTGCTGCGGCAGTGAAGGCGAGTTTAGACAGGGCTGAGCTCCTGCTGGAGCAGAGGTGACATTACTGCTGCGGCAGTGGAGAAATTAGCCAGAATAACTGACCTCCTGTGGGAGCCGAGGGAACATCACTGCTGCGGCAGTGGAGAAATTAGCCAGAGAAACTGAGCTCTTGCGGGAGCTGAGAGAACATCACTGCTGCGGCAGTGGAGAAATTAGCCAGAGAAGATGAGCTCCTGCGGGAGCCAAGGTGCCTCACTGCTGCGGCAATGATAGAAAAATTCCATTGTACTGGAATGATGATGGGGAGGAATGAGGAGGTTAGAAAAGAGGGAAACTGAGGAGGAAAATGAGGCGCCTGGGCCTGCACCGTTAGCGGAGGCAACCTCTCGCTCGGGTTGGCCCCTGGAGCCTGGGAAGGAACAGGGTGGTTAGAAAAAGAGGGAAGCTGGGGAAAATAGGACGTCTGGGCCTGCGCCGATAGCGGAGGCAGCCTCGTCCGTAGTTGAACTGTAGACCAAAGACAAAAGAGAGGTAGGGTGAGAGATGGCGGGATGAAATGGCTGAGACGGCTGAGCTTGCTCCGCTAGTAGAGGCATCCTCATGCGATCACAGGAGGGAAGGCATTCGCTGAGAGGGGCGGGCATTGTTGGATGGGGTGTGGCGCCGGGGAAAGCCGCAGTGTGTGGCTAAGAGGAGGGAGGAGGAAAGTGGGGAATCTGGGGCCTGGAAATTAACTGTATTCAATTTAAAGCCCAGAAATTCAATGGACGTGGCTGGACCCATCGTTTTATCCGGGGCGATTGGAAACCTGAGCTCAGCGAAACTGTGCAGGGCCGAGAGATTGATTATTAAAATTTGTACATATTCTTATTATGTAAACGACAGTACTGTTTGTACTGTCATTGTTTGATGTTGAATGGTCATCAAACAGCAAAGTACAATATGATTTAGATGATCGTTTGTTCTATTAAATGTTGCTGGTTTGAGTCACAAGCACCTTCATTTAGTAAAGATCAAAAGAAGACTCACTTGTAAAAGACAGAGCTTTGCATAATAAAAATGTGCACCTTGAATTTATTCAATTGTGTTCAACAATCACTAAAGGATCACTAAAATTATAATGAACACGCTGCTTGTATGATATTGTTTGTTTTTATGTATTTGTTTGTTTGTTTGTTTGTTTGTGTGTGTGTTTGTGTATGTATGTATGTTTCTTTTCTATCCAGACCTGGAAATTACTCAAATTCCATACTTTTCCAAACTGCGTAGGAACCGCCAACGTAAACTATTACTCATCATTGGTTATCTGTCTATGGTTCGATAAGTTACTTACAGATTTCTACACGGAAGGAGATTGGGTAGATATGTTGATTACTGATTGCTAACAGCTGGCTGAAATGATGTGATGATTAGTCAGATTATTTGAACGTTGGTCCTCCCGAATTTTGTTAATAAAACATCATTTTATGAAAGAATGGTACAGCTGAATGGCAGATTGAAAATGTAAATGAATTGACCCTTTTTAGCTTGATCAGTTTTGCTTTGTTTAATGAAAAAAGATATGGTTTCGTTATCTACAACCTGTAAATCTGAAATTGTAGGGTGGATATTAGTGTCGAAGTTAAACGTGACTGTTAATTCAGAGCAGCGAAGAAAACCGAAGAAAGTCAGGATGAACATTGCTTCTAGCGTGCGGGCAGTGTTGATGGAATGGTAGCCGAGACAGAGTGTGGAAATGCATTTGGTGAGTATGTCGATAGTAATAGGCTGTCTGGTATCTGGGCGGGTAGGATGGGTTCTTTGGATTCCTTTGATGAGAAGGGAAGTTTGAGAGTTATTTATGGCGGAGACGGGCTTACCATAAGCTAGTTTATGGAAAAACTGAATGCCGCTTAGATAGCCTTTTATGGACCCAGCTTGGAGGCCTTTTAAGCTGTTAAGGTGAGATATAAATGATGCAATGGATACAAGAGAAAAATCGGGAAATGGAAGGTTGTGAGAGAGGTGAAAAATTTTGAAAGATTTCCATGCTGTGTAATACGTTTGGAAGGTTCTAGGTAAAACTGCTTGGTGGATGGTATTAATGGAAGTGTCCGTAAGGGATTTTAACGGGTGATTTATGGGAAGATCAGCTGAGAATAATGAGGAACTGGGGTTGGAACTGAATCCACTTCTGGCAGCAGCATCCTGAATTTCTTAAAAGAGAAACGGGAAAGAGTCAGCGATTTGATTTTTGAAGCCTGGAATGTGTTTAGCAATTATAATAAACTGATCGCAGGCAGAAATCCAAATGAGGCGTCTGAGGAATGACATTAACGCAGGGGAGTGAGAACGGCCTTTGTTAATGCAGTGTACAGTGGCTTCGTTGTCGCAATGGACCAGGATGCTTTTAGATGACCACTCTTTCCCCCATAGGGAAGCTGCAACGACGATCGGATAGAGCTCGAAAAGGGCCGAGGAGGCTGAGGACTGAGGTGTGTCTAGAAGCTGGGGGGGCCAGGGAGATGTGAACCAGCGTCCTTGGTAAAATCCCCCAAAACCAATTGAGGGGGCTGCGTCAGTGAACAGGTTAATGTCAAGGGGGAGAGAGATGCAGTTGTCGTAGAAAAAAGTTAAGCCATTCCACTGGTTAAGGAAAGTTATCCATAAGCTTAACTCGTTTTTGCACCCGCAGGACAAAAGAATTTGGTCTTCCAGCGCGTGAACTGAAGAGAGGGCGAGGAGATGCACGATGAAGGGGCGACCTTTGCACATAGCAAAGTTTAGGTGGCCAAACAGCGAGAGAAGTTCGTGTCTGGAACTATTCGTGCTATCTAGAAAATTGGACGCGACCAAAATGATTCTATAAATTTTTTCCTTAGGCAGTGAAGCCTAAGTCTAAATTGATGCCCAGAAACTCGATGGATGTGGTTGGACCCATTGTTTTCTCCTGAGCTATCGGAATCCCTAGCTCTGCGAAAACCTTTTACACTGTGAGGAGATGTGCTGCAGGGATGGCATCATGAGGTGAAATGATTAAGACATCATCAAGCAAATGAAGGAGATAAGGAATTGCGTAATTATTGGATAGAATCCAACATATGGCTTCAGATAGTGTGTTGAAAATTTGGGGGCTGTTTCTGCAACCAAAGGTTAAACACACGGCAAATTAAAATTTATTGCGCCAGCGAATGCCGAATAAATGCCATGAATCCGGGTGAATTGGCATTACTTTGAAAGCTGATATGATGTCTACTTTTGCTAACCATGCGACGCAGCCAATGATTTTAATCATTGTTATTGCTTGTTCGATATCGTGGTAATGAAGAGAATATTCCTTGAGTGGGATAAGACTATTGATGCTTGGAAATGGGGAGAGATCGATTATCATGCGTTTTTTCCCCTGAAAATTTCCTGGTAGCCACACCAATGGGACTGATACGAAAATGCTCGAACGGGAGCGTTTCGAATGGACCAATCATAAAACCTGATTCGATTTCCTTTTTGATTAGTTCGTCTACTACTTCAGGCTCTGCTAGAGCAGATTGAAGATTATCGCAGATGATATTCTGAGTGGGCTGACATTCTACCCCATGTTTAAAACCATGTTTGAGACCAGACAACAGATCATTTGTAAAGTTAACATCAGGGTGATGAGATAATTCATCAGCTAGGCAAGAACTCACAGGAGCTTTTTGCACTTTTATTTACAGATTTCAGAACTCAGACATGACAGCAAATGGGCGGGGCCAAATGCTGTGAAACTTGTCACGGGATAGAGGTGAGAGACGGCTTTATATACTGGCTTCCTCTTGCACTGATTGGTTGATTACCTGAACATGCGCCTCCCGAATGTTGTTAAATAAAACTTCATTTTGAGAGCAGCCAGCTGGTTCATTCTGCACAGCTTTTTAAGAGCGGCTGCACAAGCTCTGATGACGCTGTTTCATGATTGGCTGGATTCACCGCATGACAACAATCACGTTTTTTTTTTAATGTTTATTCTGAAACCTTCATTTCCACTAATACTCAGAAATCTGTATTTTTCGTGTGGCTACTCTCGCTGATCGGTTGCATCCAGCCGCAGCCCATGTCGAACACACCTTTTGGTTCATTGTTTTGATTTTGCATAGTGTCCCTTGTTTTGTCATTAGTCCTTGTTCATTTAAGCCCTCAAGTTGGCCTTTTTCTTTGTCAAGTATTGTCCCTGTAACCATTGATGGTGAATGTCTTGTCTTGTACATCCCATGTGTGCCATGCCAAGCCAAGTATTTGTTTTAATTTAAATAAAATGCACTTGGGTTCTTCTGCAACTTGCCTCAGTGGACTAATTATTACAAGTATGACCTCAGTTTGTTATCAGTATAATAATGTATGTTCAACACTCTTACAGTGTAATTGAATTGCAGTTATAATGTCACCAAAATACATTTGAAGTTCATTCTGAGTGTATACTGCATTTCAAAACTTAACCCTCCTATTACCCTCAAATCCAGCAACATTTTTTCCCCACTGGGGTCAATTTGACCCCAGCAATTAAAAACCTCCAGAATATGATTTTATTTACAAAGAATTATGTATCAGGTACTTTATGTTTCTTCATTGACTACTCAAATAGCTCTTTAAATAAAACAACACCCCCCATCACCCCGACCCCCCCTCTGCTGACCCCGCTCCTTCTGGAATACCTATTGCTCATCTATGGAAAAATGTGCAAATCACCATGAAATTCACAATTGGCATAAAATTAAAGTGACGAGCAACCGGAGATTTCTGGTCTTTTCTAGTTATTGCACACATATGTTCATTAATGCGTGTCCTAATTTGTCTGTTCGTCTTGCCTACATATTGTTTTTCGCATGGACAAGTTAACACATTACATTGATAGAAGCACGTCACAGATTGTTTAATCTTATACGTACAATTTGTTATATTACTCCGAAAAGAAAAGCATAGTCTATGTAGGGGATCTACATAATTTTATTTAAAAGAGACTTTTATTTTGATTTTTGCCGCGGGCGCCGCCATTACATGCGCGCGAAGAGTGAACAGAGAACGGTGAGACGGTGGAGATGAGCTGTGATGCACTGAAGAAGAATGTGTTGATTTTTCGGGTAGTTTATAGTGTTAAAGTTACGTTTAGACCCGTGACACGCATTGCAGACGCACAACGTTGTTTTCAAGTCTCTGTTCACGCTAGCGAGTTGGTTATAGAACATGACGCAACAAGTTTTCCATCGTGTCTGTGTGTGTGCATGAAGCTGTGAAAAAGACCTACTAGTGGTTAGCAAGTGATCTGCCGTAGGAGTTGAATACTCTGTATTTAAACTCAAAGAAAACACGAGTTTTTCATTTGTTCAAACGAACTTGAAACAGTGAATGCTGCTACTGATCGTGTGGAAAGGGTTTGTTGAGTCATCGGATAGGGCCGTGTGTTGTTCGTCTTCTCAATACGCCTCCATCAGCTGGGATTGCGGCCTCGTTGGATCAAGCTGCCGTCGTCAGGATCGCGGGGACAATCGCTGTGGGTTATTGAGTGAAGAGACATTACCCTGCCATCCGTTGGACATCATTCAACACCTTGTCCAAAAACTAAGAGTGGTGATGTACACTATTTTCTCAGTTTTCTTCTGAACTCTGGTAAGCAAACCATTGTTTTCTTTCCATGAGTTAAGAGAACTGAACTTTTGAGTCGCATCATTCATGGAACTGTGAATAGTGAATTTTCCTGCAAATGGATTCATAGACTTTCTTCTGTGCGCATTCGTGAATTCAGGAATGGACGGAGTATAACTTGTTCATTTTTTTTGCCCTGGATTTTTGAATTAGAATTTTGAACCTTTTTGTGCCGAATTGGAGTGAATTTAAGTAAACTTCAAAGTGAACTTTATTTGAAAGTGTGAGTTAACTTGAATGTATATATGTGAACATTTTCAGTGTGTTTAAAAAGGGACACTGATCATTATTTTTTTGAGACTGAAATGATATTGACACACATTTGATTTTCAGTTTTTTTTTTTTTTATTGATTGAAATTTAAATAATTGACTGAACTTAATTGATTCTTTCCTGTGAAAACAAAGAAACAGAACAATAACAATTCAGAAAACAATTACTATTCAGTTAGTAAATAAATATTTTTGTTAGTTAAGCTGAAACTTTGTTAATTTTGAGTCACTTATACTAAGGAGTGGGGGCGTCTTACCTATCCTGTTAGATCTGGGTAGGGTGGGTTTTGCAGACAAAAATACTTACCTCCTGAGTTTTCTGCACACACACATACACTTCAGGTGGCTGCCGTGTGTAACAGTTAAATCCTGAAGCCTACCTCACCACATCTTGAGCATTATACGTTGCAACATGATAGGCATCACATACAACTAACAGTTCAGTTGTACAACGACTTAAAGCATTGGGTGGGAGGACTAAGATCCTGTTGCTCACTCAGTCTTCCTTAGTTAAGTGCTGAATATTCCCCCCCACAAGGTGGTGGCATATTTCCCTCCACCACATAATGGCGTCACGAACAGGATAAACCAGCAAGTATTCTAATTAAGTGCAAGTTGCTGGATCTTTGATTCAACGCAATGGCTAAACTGGAGGACTTAAAAGAGACAGTTTGCAGAGATGCAAAGACGGTTTGGTGAATGGGCAGGAATGTTAGAGCAGGCCAGAGCCGAACAGCGAGAAGCGCTTTCCCTTGCTAAAGCTGTTATTGATCAACAGGCTGCTGCCCAAAGAGCGCCATCTTTTTACATCCCAAGAGACCGTAAACTTCCAGAATTCAGTGGATGTAGGTCCAGACCCGGTGAGTTGAGTGTAGAGGAATGGATAAGTTCAATGAAGTCCGCCTTTAAGGTGATAAATTCCAGAAGAAGACAAAATTGAGTTTAAGCAGTATTTAATGATGAAGCTAAGATGACAGTCAAGTTTATGCTCAACGGAAATGAGAGGTCAGTGGATGAGATCTTTGACGCTTTAGACCAGACTTATGGGGACAAACTTCCCATTGGCAGCAGACTGAAAGAGTTTTACGACCGCAAGCAAATGCCTGGAGAAACAATCCGCTCTTATGCTTATGACTTGCAGGAGAAGCTGAGTATTATCCAGAACCAGGAGCCATCTAGAGTTCCTGATGCTGATGGTGTACTGAAAGAACAGCTTGTGTTAGGCCTCAAGGATGATTCGCTACGACGTGAAATGAAGAGGAGAGTCAAAGCAGAGAGGGACATGACATTTATCGAGCTTATGCAGGAAGCTATTACTTGGTCGGAAGAAGAGGAGGTGCAAGTTCCAAGAAATTTGAGAAGCAGAATTCGTTCACTAGGTGTCGTTCAAGCTACCGCTGTGGCCGAGAGCTCTTCAACCCCTCTCCCTCTGGAGAAGCTTCATGAAGCTATTCAGTGGATAGCTGCCAGACAAGAACTATTTCAGATGGTAAATAACAAAGAGAAAGTGAAACCTCAAGAGAAGGAGGGCAGGACAAAGAGTGCACCTTTAAAAGATAGCGAAGGAAGATACATCTGCTATACGTGTGGTAAGCCAGGGCACACTAGCCGACGCTGTCCTCAGAACAGAGAAAATTCAAGTGGAGTGCAACCTCTGAAACACAAAGTGGAGATGGAAAAAGCAGCTGATCAAGTTACCTCGGTACCAGTATGTCCAGGTCCATCTGTTATCAGAAGCCACATTGCAGATTGTGATGCAGGGAATGTTTCCAAGGCCCTCTGTGAAAGTGCTTTCGGTGACTGTCTCACCATTGAGCTGAGAATTGCTGGTATAAGAACTGTTTGCCTCCTGGACACAGGGTCGGAGGTGACTACTATCACACAGTCACATTTTAAGAATCACTTCAGAGAAGATGTGTTGTCGTCTGCCAACTGGGTCCGACTGACAGCGGCAAATGGTTTAGACATTCCCATCGTAGGATGTTTGGAAGCAGACATTGAGTGCATGGAAAGTGTGTGTTTGTGATCAAAGAGAGCAATCCCAATGGGACTGAGCTGAAAGGATTACCTGGCATTGTTGGAATGAATGTGTTGAGTGACCTCAGAGATCTATTCATGGCCACTGAAGGTATGAAGAAGGTGGACAGGTATACCCAAGGTGTTGGAGAAGCAAAAGTTCAACGAGTGTTAGCTAACATTAAGATGCAGACTGAGGCATTGAGCTGTGGAGACAAGATTGGTTTTGTGAAAGTAGCTGGAAAGCAAGCAATCACTATTTCTCCTTTCAGTGAGCGTGTTTTGGAAGGTCGCTGTAGAATACCACCGAAAGTGAGCTGCCAAGTGTTGGTTGGCCTCATCAGAAGTCAGCTTGCCCAAGAGTGTTCTGATTGTTAATGTGCTCGCCAAGACAGCTGATGGTAAAGTCCCAGTCAGAGTGTTGAATTCTAGTGAGAAATCTGTAAAGCTCATGCCACGATGTAGAATCACAACACTGTGTAAGCCGCAAGAGGATGTTCCAAAAGTGCTTGTTGAGTTTGAGGAGAAGGAAGGAGCTCTGCATGTCAATGCAGTGCAGCAACATAAGGTAAAAGTGGAGAAAAGCACCACGGAGCAGTAACCTGTTGCAGTGCAAACAAATCTTGAAGACCTTACAGAAGCTCAACGTGGAAAACTCCGGGACCTATTGACAAAGCACAGTGATGTGTTTTCAAAGAACGATTGTGACTTCGGATATACAACATCTGTCACACACAACGTTCCTACAGGAGATGCTCCTCCTATTAAGCAAAGACATCGTAGAATTCCACCCCAGGTGTTTCAGGAAGTGAAAAGACAAGTTCGAGATTTGGTGTCTCAAGGTATTCTCAGAGAAAGCTGCAGTCCATGGGCATCTCCAGCTGTAATTGTGATCAAGAGGGATGGCAGTGAGAGATTTTGTTGCGATTATAGAAGGCTGAATAAAGTGACCTGCGAAGACGTTTACCCCCTTCCACGTGTCAAGGAATCGCTTGACGCCTTGGGAAATGCACAGCTGTTCTCCACGCTTGATCTTACTTCAGGCTATTTCCAAGTGGCCATGAGTGAGGAAGATAGAGCAAAGACAGCCGTCACCACTCCCTTTGGCCTATGTGAATGGACAAGGATGCCGTTCGGACTTTGCAATGCTCCTGCAACTTTTCAACGTCTGATGGGAGTGGTGCTTGGTGATCTGACGTTTGATATACTGCTTATCTACCTTGATGACATCACTGTCTTTTCGAAAGACTTCGATAGCCATTGTCAAAGGCTGGAAATCGTGTTCAACCAGTTGAGACAACATAGTTTGAAACTAAAACCCAGCAAGTGCTTCCTTTTGAAACCTGAAGTTAAATTCTTGGGTCACCCAATTTCCTCCAAGGGAATACAGGTGGATGGAGAGAAAACTCGGGCATTGGAAAACTGGCCTGTACCCAAGAACGTGAAGGAGTTGAAGCAAGTCCTTGGATTCATGAGTTATTACAGGAGGTTTGTTCCTGGTTTTGCTCAGTTAGCCCAACCACTTCATGCTCTGGTTGGAAAAGTAGGAAAGGGAAAAATGTTGGAACCTTTTAACTGGACGACTGAGTGACAGACTGCACTTGACAAACTCAAGCAGCGTTTAATGTGTCCACCAGTCCTCGCATATCCAGACTTTAGCCAGCCTTTCGTACTCGCAACTGACGGGAGCCTGCATTGTCTTGGGGCTGTCTTGAGTCAACGTCAAGGAGGATCTGAGCGTGTGATCGCATATGCGAGTCGGGGTCTTCGTGGGTCAGAGAAGAACGATCAAAATTACTGTGCTTTCAAGCTAGAACTGCTTTCCTTAAAATGGGCAGTGACCGAAAAGTTTAAAGAATATTTGATCTACTCCAAGTTTTCTGTGGTCACTGATCATAACCCTTTGCACTACTTGGAGACAGCAAATCTAGGAGCTGTTGAGCAGCGGATTGCTCAGCTGGCAGAGTTTGATTTTGAAGTCTACTATAAGCCAGGATGACAAAACACAAACACAGATGTGTTGTCAAGGATTCAATCTAGTGAGGAGCCTGAGCAAGAGGACTCTGCTAAAGACTTCATTAAGATGAACTCTGATGAAGTGCGCACATGCTTATGGCCAGTCTCTGAAAAGCAGCAGAAAGTACAAGCATTAGTCTAGGTGTCTGTGACAAGGAAAGTCCCTGGATATAGCTGGAGTGATATAGAAGAGCATCAAAAGAATGACCCTAATATAGTACCTATCTACCGTGCTGTACTGAAAAACAAGAATCTGACTCCATTCGAACAGCGAGACATGGATGTGGAGTTAAAAAAAGCTCGCTAGACAATTCATACAACTCAAGTTAAAAAAAGGAGTGCTGTTCAGAACTATCCTTGATCCAAGAGACAGGGAAGAAATTTGTCAACTGGTGGTTCCAGAACCCTTGCATTACAAAGTGTTCGAGAGTCTGCATGATTATTGTGGCCATTTTGGAGAAAGAAGCACGCTGGAGCGCATGAGGAGAAGCTATTACTGGCCAACAATGACCAAAAACGTTCAAAGTTGGATCCATGAATGCAAGAGATGCACTCTCGCAAAGGATGTTTTCCCCAAAATTCGAGCCCCAATGACGTGCACTAATGTGTCTGCACCGCTTGAAGTCCTTGCTATGGATTATACTCTCCTGGAGGAATCTGTGGGAGGATATGAGAATGTTCTTGTCTTAACTGACATGTTCACTCGTTTCACGGTGGCAGTGCCAACCAGAAATTAGACTGCCCACACCACAGCAAAGGCACTTGTACAGCATTGATTTGTCCACTACGGCTGTTCCGCACGACTACATTCCGACCAAGGTCGATGTTTTGAAGCCAGTGTCATCAAAGAACTGTGTAAAGTCTATGGGATCGGAAAAAGTCGCACAACTCCATATCACCCTCAGGGTAACTCCTAGTGCGAATGATTTAACAGAACCATGCACGGCATGCTAAGGACGTTACCCCCAGAAAAGAAAAAGAACTGGAAGCAGTATCTACCTGAGTTGGTCATGGCATACAATAGCCGAATCCATGCTTCAACCGGCTATTCGCCATTCTACATAACGTTCGGGAGGGATGTCAGAATGCCGATGGATATCCTCAACGGGAGAGACTTGGAGGAAAGTGGAGTTGACAATCTTGATGACTGGGTGAAAAATCATCACGACAGATTAAAGACAGCTGTTGAAGTGGCCAACCATGCAGCACAAGAGGCTTCAAGACAAAAAAACAAAAAAACAAACAAAAAAAAAAAGCCTATGATCGCAGATCACATGGAGCACTTATGAGACCTGGTGACCGTATTCTGTTACGGAACCATTCACATAGAGGAAGAAAGAAGATATAAGATCACTGGGAATCCCTACCTTACACTGTGGTGAAACAGAACCACGCAGACACTCCCGTTTACACCATTCGCCCAGAGAAAGGAGGTCCATGTAAAGTTGTACATAGGGATGAACTCAAGCATTGCACTTTTCAGTCATCGCCACTACCTTGCACATCTAGACTTAAATCTAGAGAACATACAGGACAGGAACATACTGACTCTAAAGACACTTATGTTCTTGCAGTTCCTGCAGTTACGCTTGCACCTGACACACACACAAACACAGGTTGTAGAAGTGAAGATGGGGATGAACTAGACACGGTTTTAGGGACCATGACAATGAGATGTCAGCTGATGATTCAGTAGGTCAGTCTGTACTTGAGTCTGTAAATTCAGGTGGTTCTGATGCTGAAAGTGAAAACGAAAGTATTCCTGAACCTAGACGTTCTTAACGTCAGAACAGAGGTACTTTACCTGTTAGGTATCGAACTGACTATGTCTTGAAATAATTCAATGCAATCCTGAATGTTTTAGAAGTTACGTTTATTGTGAATGTATCTCAAACTTTCTAGTTGAGTAACTTTGAACCTTTTCATTGTTGTACTGATGTTTTACACTGCTATTCTCTGTTCTTTGTTTTTCAGGGACTGAGTTGCTGAATGGAAGTCCGATGGTTTGGCAGGGTTTAGCAGGGGGGAATGTAGGGGATCTACATAATTTTATTTGAAAGACTTTTATTATGATTTTTGCCGTGGGCGCCGCCATTACATGCACGCGAAGAGTGCCTCGTTGGATCAAGCTGCCGTTGTCAGGATCGCGGGGACAATCGCTTTGAGTTAATGAGTGAAGAGACATTACCCTGCCATCCATTGGACATCATTCAACACCTCGTCCACGAACTAAGAGTGGTGATGTACACTATTTTCTCCATTGTCTTCTGAACTCTGGTAAGCAAACCATTGTTTTCTTTCCGTGAGTTAACAGAACTGAACTTTCGAGTCGCACTATCATTCATGGAACTGTGAATAGTTAATTTTCCTGCAAAGGGATTCATAGACTTTCTTCTCAGGAATGGACATTGTATAACTTTTTCATTTTTTTGCCTTGGATTTTTTAATTTGATTTTTGAACGTTTTGTGCCCAATTGGAGTGAATTCAAGTGAACTTTTGAATTCAAGTGAACTTTATTTGAAAGTGTGAGTTAACTTAAATGTATGTGTGAACATTTTCAGTGTGTCTAAAAAGGGACACTGATTGATTTTTTTTTTTTTTTTTTTTTGAGATTGAACTGAAATTGACATTTGACTTTCAGTTTCTTTTTGTTTTTTTTATTCATTGAAATAATTGACTGAACTTAATTGATTCTCTCCTGTGAAAACAAAGAAAAAGAACAATAACAATTCAGAAAACAATTACTATTCAGTTAGTAAATAAATATTTTTGTTAGTTAAGCTGAAACTGTTAATTTTGAGTCACTTATACTAAGGAGTGGGGGCGTCTTACCTATCCTGTTAGATCTGGGGAGGGTGGGTTTTGCAGACAACACCACTTACCTCCTGAGTTTTCTGCACACACACATACACTTCAGGTGGCTGCCGTGTAACAGTTAAATCCTGAAGCTCACCTCACCACATCTTGAGCATTATACATTGCAACACGATAGGTATCACATACAACTAACTGTTCAGTTGTACAACGACTAAAAGCATTGGGTGGGAGGACTAAGATCCTGTTGCTCACTCAGTCTTCCTTAGTTAAGTGCTGAATATTCCCCCCACAAGGCGGTGGCGTATTTTCCTCCATCACATCTTCAAATGTTTCTACATGCCGCACACCTATGACAAGGAAAAAAAACAATGTCCTTATTTATGCGTCCCTCAGGACTAGTCTTAATGAAAGTGTCGGATTTGACCAAAAAATCTTGAATGTTTCTATCTCTATAATTTGAAAAAATCTGTTCCCCCACTAGATCACTCGTGAGTATGTACCAATGTTTCTTGATCACATTCTTAATTGCTTGACTGTGTGCAGAGAAAGTGGTAGTGCAGACTACTGAATGGGGCTTCTTTTGTTTAATCGATGTACTGTATTAGACTCATCTTGTGCTTTCTCCATAGCGGCATCCAAACAATTTTTTTTCGAATAACCTCTAAGAATAAAATGCTTGTACATTTTTACCACTTGTTGTTTAAAATCAGATTCTACATTACAAATACGCTTTAATCGAAGAAACTGGGTATAGGGAAGCCCTTTCTTTAAAAAAGATGGATGAGCACTTGCAGCATGAAGAATGCTATTTTTATCCATTGGTTTAGAATATAAAGTGGTTAGCAATGTTCCCGATTTCAGTTGGATCCTAGTGTTGAGAAAAGCGACAAAATGGACGTGTATTTCCACATTGAACTTGATAGAATCCACTATATTGTTTAAAAACTCAACAAATTCATTAAAAATGTTTCTGGAACCCCTAAAGATACAAAAAACATTGTCCACATATCTTTTCCAAATGACAATATTATCTATAAAAAGGTTGTTATTCCAGATATATCTCTCCTCTAGATATCCCATAAAAAGGCATGCATAATCTGGAGAGAATTTTGAGCCCATAGCCGCACCCTGTTTTTGTAGTTAATATTTATCCTCAAATAAGATTATTTATTTATTTTATTTTATTTTATTTTTTTCTAGTAGCAGAGATATCATATCAATGACGAATTCAAAAGGAGGGACTTTTTCAGCCCTTTGACCTAAAAAATATTTCATCGCCAATAGCCCTTATGCGGGATGTTAGTGTATAATGAACATCAGAAGTGAACCGATGAATTGGGATATCGCAAGAGAGCCCTATCACCTTTGAATGTAACTAAACGAGCCAATGGACATTGCCGTGCGAGCTTTGCGTCACATGCACCGCCCCCGTGAGCGGGTATAAACACGGAAGCGGGTGTGCTCGCACTCTGTTTTTTGCTGAGGAGACGAGCATGTAACCTGCACTCAGCGGAGGCACAGGATGGGACATACGTCTCCGTTCCCTCCTTCAGGGAAGGGAGCGAGCTTACACTGAGAGAGTCTACTGCTGTTCCGCATGACCTGTTCAGTAAGACTTACTGTTGCCATGGCAACGCATCAAAGTTTAATACTCGTTTTGGATGCTTTTGAGACTCTTAGCATGCTTCAAATTGCATGAGATACATCAGAGATGTCAACCAGTAGACATGGGCAAAACCCTAGAAACAGGCGGGGAGGAGGGCCTCTATAGCGCCAACTTTTGACAAAAGTGGGGGGTTACTTTTAACTACAGTCACCGAACTCTGTGCAGATATTTTTCCTCATTAAGCCGGACAACTTTCTAATTTACAGTCATTAGCTCCGATCAACAGGAAGTCAGATATTTTGGTTTGAATGTGGATTTTCCACACACTCTCTAGGCATTTCTCAATGTCAAGGATACTTCCTTGGCAGGACTGGTCCTTCCAAGTCACTTCCTTCAGAGGCTAGGCGAGGCTCCTCTTTAGCATTCGGAGAACACGTAAATGGAACAGACTAGCAAGTGCACGTCATTGTGTCATTACGTCAGTGAAAAGGCAACCAAGCTAACAATTGTTAAATGACGGTCCGGTTCAGTTAGCCATCAATAACGTAATTTGTATTTGTATAATTTATAATATCACTACGGTAGTAATTTGTACTGGCATTTAAACGTTAAACTTTATTTATCTGACATATTTACTACAGCTATAACAAATGTTTGGTAATGTAAATATACTTACATTTGAAAGCATATTGCCCACTAACGTCCGTAAATGTTTTAAAAATTTTTTGAACAAGATCGCAAAGCTGCGCGCATAGGATTGTGGGTGATTTGAGAGTGCGAAGAGCGCGAAGGCTACACATATGCATCCTTTCCTGTATATGGGATATTTTTCGAACGAAGGACTCAGTCCTTGTTTGAAATTCAGAGGATCCTCGACATTGGAACAGTCCTTCGACGGATGTCGATGACGTAGCATCCTCGAAATTCTGGCTTCCGAGGATCCTTCCTTGACATTGAGAAACGCCTTCTCTCTCCCTCTCCCCCCTCCCCCCTCAGTCTCACTCATTCTCACTCATTGTGTGTGTGTGTGTGTGTGTGTGGTGGGGGTAGTGCCACCAACTGGCAGCAGGAAGTGTATCACCCGCTTTTTTTTTTTTTATATATATATACCCGATTTGCTTCAAACTTTATCACAATAATATCAAAACATGGCAGATGTAGACCTGTAAATGTATTTGTGATATCTTAAATATTGTTGCCATGGCAACATGTCAAACTTTAATAATATTCTTGAGTGTTTTAGAGGCTCTTAACATGCCTCAAATTGCATCAAACACGACACACACATCAATATTGTCGACCAGTAGACATGGAAAAAGCCTTACAAACGAGCGTGGTGGAGGGGCTCAGTAGCGCCACCCAAAGTGGGGGGGTTATTTTTATTTTTACCTACAGTCACCAAACTTGGTACACATATTGTTCTCATTAAACCGGACAACTTTGTAATTTACGGTCATTAGCTCTGACCAACAGGAAGTCAGATATTTTGGTTTGAATGTGGATTTTTCACACTCTCTCTCTCTGTCCTACACCCTTCCCCCCTCGGTCTCTCTCATTCGTCTGTGTGTGTGTGTGTAGTGTGGGGGTGGGGGTGTCTGTTTGTGGGTCTCTGTTTATATCACTGTCTGTGTATGTCTCTCTCTCTCTCTCCCCTCCCTGTGTGTGTGTGTGTGTGTGTGTGTGTGTGTGTGTGTGTGTATTACAATCTTGATTAGTGGTCTTTAACCCTTTTACTGATTACCCATTTATTGATGAACATAAAAAATTTGACCTGTAAATGATAACTTCACACTCATTTGAAATTGAACCATGACACTATATTCACCATTCTGATTTTTATGAAACTTCAGCTGTGTGTTCGTTATAGTAGGCTGATCACATGGATGTGACTATTGTGAGTCAAAGTTATAGCGCCACCAACTGGCACCAAGAAGTGTCACTTTCAAAATGCTTTGAGATCACTGTTATTTTTTTTACCTGATTTGCTTCAAACTTCATTAGTGTAATGTCAATACACAGCAGATGTAGACCTGTGACAATATTTTTGATATTTTATATGGCAATGCATCAAACTTTAATATTAATTTTAGATGCTTTTGAGACTCTTAGCATGCTTCAAATTGCATGAAACTCGACACACACACCAGCGGTGTCGTCCAGTAGACATGGGCAAAACCGTATAAACAGGCAGGAAGAGGGGCCTCTATATCGCCACCTTTTGAAAAAAAAGTGGGGGGGTTAGTTTTACCTACAGTCACCAAACTTGGTACATGTATTATTCACATCAAGCTGGACAATTTTCTAATTTACACTAATTAGTTCTGACCAACAGGAAGTCATCTATTTTGGTTTGAATGTGGATTTTTTGAAAAAAACAGACTATCAATTTTATACTACTACTCCTACAGGGTTTATACACTTTACACCAAACTTTTTTAACTTGATGCGAAGACACTGAAGTTGTTAAATTGCAAAGGGATGTTGGATATCTCGAACGGTGTTGCCATGGTGAGGGATTAAATTAAAGGACAAAGAAAGGAATATACACCCTTATTTTATAAATAAACACCCTTTATTTCAGTATATAATGATACAAATATTATAAATAAACACATTTTAAATCATTTTTTTTTAATTACAAGAAGTATGTGTAAGTTTAAATTAGCCAGATAACTGCTCTTTGGTTAAAATAATATTCAAATGTCATATATAGAATAAGCACTAATAAGGCAGCAAATATCTATTTTTAAACAGGGTTGAGAAGAAAAGTACACTGTTTTTAGTTATAAAAGGCTTTAGTTAGTATTATATTTTAATGTATATATTTAGAGATGATCAAAGACTAATTTCTGTTACAGTATATATTTTATTCTTATCATTTAAAATATTATTGAATCATCTGACTCAACTAACTGGTCAGGCTCCAACTGTTCTGCCTCTGTGTGTGTGTGTGTCTCTCTCTCTCTTTCTCTGTGTGTTTTAGAGTCTTGCAGGTTTAACCTTTTCATTTCTGTGTCCTTTTGACTGCATTATAGAATAGAAAATCTCTTAGGCCTTCTCTTCTATGAATTTGTAAAACAAAGGCATAGAACCAGTTCATTTGTAGTGCACTGACTATATAGTTTTATATAATTAGTTTAATAATCTGGTTAATAATAACGTAAAAGACCTTAAGATAAATTCATTTGGATGTATAACATTTTTAACTGCTAATGATGACTTATACTAACTAAAGGCATTTATAGCAAACATTTGAGTGTGTGTGTGTGTATATATGTATATATGTATGTCAGTGACACTTTTAATGGTTTAGAACAGTGGTTCCCAACTTTTTTTTTTTTTTTTTTTTTTTTTACGCCAAGGCCCACCTCCTCTCCGAATCAATAAGGCACGGCCCACCTCCCCCCCTTTTTTTTTAATTCACAAAAACATTTGTATTTTAGTATTATTACTTTTCAACCCCATGTTATTATTTCTTTAAAGAAGAACCTCAAGATAGATTTAAACGTTCAGTGTTCTGTTTTGCAAACTTTGCAGACATTCTTTACAACTTAAAAGTACTTACTCTGCTCAGTAATACAGTAACTTAAATAAGCACAAGTCAACCTGCCATACCAAATAAGACCACAGGGAGATACCAAAGGACATAAATACTATGTGGATCCATTCAAAATTAAAGCTGCAAGCAGCGATGAAAGGGCCCTCTCACCTGGGCTCACCGCCAACCGTTGGCCTTAGGAAAACAGTGAACAGTGGGCGACATGCATGTAAGCGAGTGAATACAGGAGAATTATGGCAAAGTCATTTAGAAGTGCCACACTTCCTGCTGCTAACAGGTGGCTTGACCATAACTGAATATTGCCATGTTGATGTCTCCAGGCCAGGACTATTATCAAACATGTGAAGTTTGGAGCAGGTCGGACATCGTATGCCTGAGTTACAACAACTTCCTGTTTCGTGGCGTTAATTGCAAACATTAGCACTTAGCCAAGTGTTGCAAGTTTTAACGTGTTTCTAGTATGTTTGCTACTTAGTGGCATATCGAAATGTGTTTCAGGGAGTGAATTACAGTGTAAAGCATGCCATTTCCTGTTGCCAGCAGGTGGCACTATGACTAACTGAATATTGGCAAATAGATGTCTTTAGGCCAGGACTCTTATCACACATGCAAAGTTTGGGGCTGATCAGACACTGTATGCTCGAATTACATCAACTTTCTGTTTCATGGCGAAACATCAAAATTTGTCAGGCCGCCAGGGACACGCCCTTTTACGAAAACTCAAGATCTTCGCAATTTAGCGTGGCACAAGCCTTATGATTACACAAACCAAATTTGAAGATGATTGGATTAAAACTGTAGGAGGAGTTTGTTAAAGTTACGAGGCCTGAAAATGGCAAAAACTACAAAAAAAAAAAAATGCACAGGAAATTCATAATAGCTGACTTCCTGTTGCATTTAGGACTTAGCTCCAAAGAGACTTTCGTGAGTTTGAGCATGTTTAGGCCCTCAAAAATGCGATAATGTTTGGAAAAGAATAATAATAATTAAAGCTGCAAGCAGCGATGAAAGGGCCCTCGCACCCGGGCTCACCACCACCCGTTGACTTTAGGAAAACAGTGAACAGTGGCGAGAAAATACAAGAGAATTATGGCAAAGTCATTTCAAAGTGGCACACTTCCTGCTGCCAACAGGTAGCGCTTTGACCGTAACTGAATATTGCCATGTAGATGACTTCAGGCCAGGACTTTCATCACACATGTGAAGTTTGGGGCAGATCAGACACTGTATGCTTGAGTTACAACAGCTTCCTCCTTCATGGCGAAACATCAGACTTTGTCAGGCCACCACAGACACACCCTTCAACGAAAACTCAAGATCTTTGCAAATTAACATCGTTAAGGCCTTAAGATTAGACTGACCATATATGATGTGGTTCTGGTTAAATGTCTACAAGGAGTTAATCACAGTGTAAAACATGTCATTTCCTGTTGCCCGCAGGTGGCGCTATGACTGTCACTGAATAGTGCCATGTTGATATCTTTAGGCTAGGACTCTAATAAAACGTGAAGTTTGGGGTAGATCCGTCATTGTATACCCGATTTACAAGAACTTCCTGTTTCATGGCGAAACATCAAACTTTGTCAGGCTGCCATGGACACGCCCTTCAGCGAAAACTCTAGATCTTCGCAATTTAACGTCGCAAAGGCCTTTAGATTAGACTGACCAAATATGATGTTGATCTGATTAAAGCTCTAGGAGGAGTTTGTTAAAGTACAACGTGTGAAAATGGCAAAAACTGCACAAATTTTGCAGAGAAAATTCTAAATATCTCACTTCCTGTTGGTTTTCAGATTTCGCACCGGGAGACTTTTTTGTAGGTATTGGGATGTTACATGTGTGTACCGAATTGCATACCTGTACGTGAAACGTAGCGCGAGGGGCACTCCGTTGAAATTTTGTACGTGGCGCTATCGAGCCATTTTGCCACGCCTAATTCTGAGATCCATAACAGACGTAAATTTTCAAAACTTCTGATGCGTGTGCAAAGTTTCATGAGATTTTGAGCATGTTTAGGCCCTCAAAAAAGCGATTCATTTGGGAGAAGAAGAAGAAGAATTAAAGCTGCAAGCAGCGATGAAAGGGCCCTCACACCTGGGCTAACTGCCACACGTTGGCCTTAGGAAAACAGTGAATAGTGGGCGACATGCATGTCAGCGAGTAAATACAGGAGAATTATGGCCAAGTCATTTCAAAGTGCCACACTTCCTGCTGCCAACAGGTGGTGCTTTGACCGTAATGGAATATTGCGATATAAACGTGTTCAGGCCAGAAATATTATCAAACGTGTGAAGTTTGGAGTAGATCGGACATTGTATGCCGGAGTTACAACAACATCCTGTTTCATGGCGTTAATCGCATACATTAACACTTAGCTAAGTGTTGCATGATTTAACGTGTTTCTAGCATGTTTGGTACTTCGTGGCATATTGAAATGAGTTCCTGGGATTGAATTAAAGTGTGAAGCATGCCATTTCCTGTTGCCAGCAGGTGGCGCTACGACTAACTGAATATTGTCATATAGATGTCTTTAGGCCAGGACTCTTATCACACGTGATGTTTGAGGCACATCACCTCTTTCATGGCGAAACATCAGACTTTGTCAGGCTGCCACGGACACGCCCTCCAGCGAAAACTCAAGATCTTTGATATTTATCATCACTAAGGTCTTAAGATTAGACTGACAACATATGATGTTGATCTGGTTAAATCTCTATGAGGAGTTAAACACAGTGTAAAACATGAAATTCCTGTTGCCCACAGGTGGCGTTATGACTGTAACTGTATATTGTCATGAAGATGTCTTCAGGTCACTACTCTAATAAAACATGTGAAGTTTGGGGCAGATCCGACATTGTATACCCGAGTTACAAGAACTTCCTGTTTCATGGCGAAACATTGAACTTTGTCAGGCCACCACGGACACACCCTTCAGTGAAAAATCTAGATCTTCGCAATTTAATGTCGTAAAGGCCTTTAGATTAGACTGACCAAATATGACATTGATCTGATTAAAGCTCTAGGAGGAGTTCGTTAAAGTACAACGTCTGGAAATGGCAAAAAATGGCAAGTTAATTCAAAATATGTGACTTCCTGTTCAGTTTCAGATTTTGCTCCAAGAGACTTTTTTTGTAGGTATTGGGCTGTTAAACGTGTGTACCGAATTTCAAAATCTGCGTGAAATGTAGCGCGACGGGCACTTCATTAGGTGGCGCTATCGAGCCATTTTGCCCCGCCCAATACTAAAACCCACAACAGACGTAAATTTTCACCACTTCTGATGCGTGTGCAAAGTTTCATGAGTTTTCAAGCATGTTCAGGCCCTCAAAAATTCTATTCACTTTGGAGAAGAACAATAAATATAGCTGCAAGCAGCGATGGCGGGCCCAAGCCTGGTGGCACCGCCACCCCGGTGGCTTCAGGGCAATTGTGCACGGCGGGCAATAGGCATTTAAATCGGTTAAACATAAAAGGACTATTTCAAAGTCATTTGAATACACCACATTTACTGTAGTACAGCAGTTGGTGCCCATATGATCACACACACACAGACAGAGACCCACACACACAGAGAGAGAGAGAAAGAGAGAGAAAAAGAGTGAGACTGAGGGGGGAGGGGGATAGGACAAAGAGAGACACAGAAAGTGTGTGAAAAATCCACATTTAAACCAAAATGTCTGACTTCCTGTTGGTCGGAGCTAATGGCTAAATTAGAAAGTTGTCCGGCTTAATGAGAACAATATGTGTAGCGAGTTTGGTGACTGTAGGTAAAAATAACCTCCCCCATTTTTGTCAAAAGGTAGCGCTACTGAGCCCCTCCACAACGCCCATTTCTAAGGTTTTGTCCATGTCTACTGGTCGACAATATTGATGTGTGTCTAGTTTCATGCAATTTGAAGCATGTTAAGAGCCTCAAAAACACTCAAGAATATTAGTCAAGTCAAGTCACCTTTATTTATATAACGCTTTTTACAATGTAGATGTGTTTTACATTGATAACTGGTACATTATTTGGCTGCACAGCAGCTCTTAAAAGAATAGTGTCAATGCAGGCAGATCAAAGCACTGTTGAATATCAAATGTCAAGTCAAATGTCAAGTGTCCCCAACTAAGCAAGCCAAAGGCGACAGCGGCAAGGAACCCAAACTCCATCAGGTGACATCAGGTGGCAGACAAGTGGCAAATAGGTGTTTAAATGGAGAAAAAAACCTTGGGAGAAACCAGGCTTAGTCGGGGGGCCAGTTCTCCTCTGGCCAACAGTGCTTTGTTACGATTCAGGTAGCTATCATAAGTCCGACAGGATCGCAACATTCAAAGTATTTATTCCAATTCCATCCAATTGAGGATCGTATTCATCACGGCGGTATGGACGGTTGTTGAGGAACTGTGTCGTGGCTGTCGTGTCGATGAGGCCCTCACAGTGGATGATCTAGTTGACTCAATCTCTGCTGATACTTCAGGGCTGCGTTGTGGTCGTGTCAAGGCACAGGTCCTTGGTCTCACCTGGATACGGCCCGGATCCGGTTGACTACGGTGAACCTCGGAATAACCAGAAAGACTAATATTAGCATAGATGCCATTCTTCGTCTGATGTAACGAGTACATCAGGCGTTATAGGAAGTGTTCCCGGTTCCGGCTGACCTAATTTATGCAGCCTAATAATCCTTTAACAGATTTGAAAATATAAATTGGTAATGTGTTGTGTATGCCAGGTTAAAGAAATGCGTTTTTAGTCTAGATTTAAACTGACAGAGTGTGTCTGCTTCCCGAACAATGCTAGGAAGATTGTTCCAGAGTTTAGGTGCCAAATAGGAGAAGGATCTACGGTTGATTTTGATATTCTAGGTATTATCAGCTGGCCTGAATTCTGAGATCGCAATAGACATGAAGGACTATAATGAATTAGGAGCTCGCTCAGGTACTGGGGAGCTAAACCATTTAGGGCTTTGTAAGTAATTAGCAAGATTTTAAAATCTATACGATGTTTAACAGGAAGCCAATGCAGTGTTGACAGAACTGGGCTAATATGGTCATACTTCCTAGTTCTAGTAAGAACTCTAGCTGCTGCATTTTGTACGAGCTGTAGTTTATTTATCAGGCGAGCAGAACAACCACCCAGTAGAGCGTTACAGTAATCTAGCCTTGAGGTCATGAACGCATGAACTAACTGTTCTGAATTTTTCATTGAGAGCATATGTCGTAGTTTAGATATATTTTTAAGATGGAAGAATGCGGTTTTACAGATGCTAGTAACATGGCCTTCAAATGAAAGATTGGTATCAAAGAGCACCCCCAGGTTCTTAAGTGACGACGAAGACTTAACAGAGCAGCCATCAAGTGTTAGACAGTATTCTAGGTTATTACGTGAAGAAGTTTTTGGTCCAAAAATTAGAATCTCTGTTTTTTCTGAATTTAGTAGTAGGAAATTACTGGTCATCCAATTTTTTATATCAGCTATGCATTCTGTTAATTTTGTGAATTGGTAAGTTTCGTCAGGGCGCGAAGAAATATAGAGCTGAGTATCATCAGCGTAACAGTGAAAACTAACGCCATGCTTCCTAATGATATCTCCCAAGGGTAGCATGTACAGAGTGAACAGCAACGGTCCTAGTACTAAGCCTTGCGGTACTCCATATTGAACTTGTGATCGATATGACATCTCTTCGTTTACTACTACAAACTGATAACGGTCAGATAAGTATGATTTGAACCATGACAATGCAATTCCACTAATGCCAACATAATTTGAGTCTATTTAAAAGAATATTGTGATCAATAGTGTCAAATGCAGCACTAAGATCCAGTAACACTAATAGAGAGATACAACCACGATCTGATGATAAGAGCAAATCATTAGTAACTCTAATGAGAGCAGTCTCAGTACTATGGTACGGTCTAAATCCTGACTGGAAATCCTCACAGATACTATTTCTTTCTAAAAAGGAACATAGTTGTGATGATACTACCTTTTTCTAGTATTTTTGACAGAAAAGTGAGATTTGAGATCGGCCTGTAATTGACTAATTCTCTAGGATCAAGTTGTGGTTTTTTAATAAGAGGTTTAATAATAGCCAGCTTAAAAGTTTTTGGTACGTGTCCTAGTGATAAAGATGAATTGACGATATTAAGAAGAGGATCTATAACCTCTGGAAGCATTTCTTTCAATAGCTTAGTCGGTATAGGGTCTAACATACATGTTGTTTTTTGATGATTTAACAAGTTTAGACAATTCTTACTCTCCTAAAGCAGTAAATGAATTGAATTTTTCCTCAGGGACACTACAATGCACTATCTGACGTGATACTGTAATAGACGGTTGCATGGTTATAATTTTTTCTCTAATATTATCAATCTTGCAAGTAAAGAAGTTCATAAAGTCATTACTGCTGTGCTCTTTGGAAACATCTTAAGTTGAAGCTTTATTTCTTGTTAATTTAGCCACTGTATCAAATAAATACCTAGGGTTGTGTTTATTTTCTTCTAAAAGTTTTGAAAAATAAGCAGATCTAGCAGATTTTAAGGCCTTTCTATACTCAATCATTCTCTCTCTCCACGAAATGCGAAATACTTCTAGTTTTGTTTTCTTCCAGCTGCGCTCCATTTTTCTGGCTGCTAACTTTAGGGCCCGAGTGTGCTCATTGTACCATGGCATTGGATTAATTTTCTTAATCTTTTTTAAGCGCAAAGGAGCAACTGAGTCTAATGTGCTGGAAAAGACAGAGGCAATAGTTTCTGTTACAACATCGAGGTCTTCTAAGCTTTTTGGTATGCTAAGGCGAAGAAACTGATCAGGAAGATTATTTATATAGAGCTATCTTTAGTGGTAGAAGTGATGGTTCTACCATATTTATGGCATGGAGGCAGTTTAGCCGCCTTGACTAAATGTAGTATACACGAGACTAGATAATGATCTGAGATGTCGTCACTCTGCTGCAGAATTTCAACAGCACCAATATCGATTCCATGTGACAATATTAGATCTAAAGTATGATTACGACAATGAGTGGGTCCTGACACATGTTGTCTAACACCAATAGAGTTTAGAATATCTGCAAATGCCAATCCTAATGCGTCTTTTTTATTATCTACATGGATATTAAAATCACCAACAACAAGGACTTTATCTGCAGCCAATACTAACTCCGACAAAAAAACAGGAAATTCTTTGATAAAGTCTGTATGGTGTCCTGGTGGCCTGTATACAGTAGCCAGCACAAATGTCAACCTACATAATGTTACGTAAAGTACCATCACTTCGAAGGAATTATATTTGAAAGACTTTTGACTAATACTGTAAATATTACTATAGATTACAGCAACACCTCCCCCTTTGCCTTTCTGACGGGCATTGTGTCGATAATCATAACCTTGAGGACTAGACTCATTTAAAGTAATGTAATCGTCCGGTTTTAGCCAAGTTTCTGTCAAACACAGCACATCTAGATTATTATCTTTGATAATATCATTAACAATAAGTGATTTTGAAGAAAGGGATCTAATATTTAACAACCCGAGTTTTATCATTTGTTTAGCATTATTATCTCTATTTTTTATTTGTTGAACATCAATTAAATTTACCATTAAATGGGTTTGGAAGTTTTTTGTTTTTACTAATTCGGGGTACAGACAGTCTCTATTTGAAAATATCTAGGTGTAAGAGTTTCTATGTGTTGGGAGTTATCTGAATTTTCTGACTTCTGTAACGTGAGGCAGCTAGCAGACGGTTGGTTTAGCCAGTCTGTCTGCTTCCTGACTTGGGCCCCAGTTTGTCATGTTTCAGTTCTAAGACTATGTGCCATATTACTAGAGAGAAGAGCAGCACCATCCCGGGAAGGATTATTAAAGTTTGACATGTTGCCATGGCAACAATATTTAAGATATCACAAATACATTCACAGGTCTACATCTGCCATGTTTTGACATTATTGTGATAAAGTTTGAAGCAAATCGGGTAAAAAAAAAAAAAAAAAAAAAAAAAAAAAGGGTGATCTCAAAGCATTTTGAAAGTGACACTTCCTACTGCCAGTTGGTGGTGCTATAACTTTGACTCACAATAGTCACATCCATATGATCGGACTCCTACAACGAACACACAGCTTAAGTTTAATAAAAATCAATCAATGTATGCATAAGTTATAACACTTCCTGATTCTTTTCTCGCCATAAATTCGTTGCCTTGCCACGGCCAAACCGTTTGAGATATCAAAAATCCGCTGGCAATTTTTCATCATCATGCTGACCGAGTTTGGTGGTGATCAGATTAATCGCCTAGGAGGAGTATATCAAATTCCAGAGCATGCATTTTTCAAACAACCCGTAATAGCCGACTTCCTATTGGGGTAGCGTATAACAGAGCACGAAAGTTGTTAGGCCCGATGAGGTTTATATGTGTACCAAGTTTCATACTAATACGTGCAAGTGTGTTTGATATATGGACCAAGATTTAGGACTTCTTTCAAGGGGCCGCTGTCAAGTCCCCCTGCCACACCTGGGTACCAGCCTCTGCGGCGTCCTAATGGCCGCAGATTCCAATGTGTGTGCCAATTTTCAAGAGTTTGAGCATGTTAAGGCCCACAAAAAGGCCCGGATGACGGAAAAAAAATGAAAATAATAATAATAATAATAACAATAATAATAATAATCCTTAGAAAAACAATAGGGCCCTGCGCCTTAGTGGCTTGGGCCCTAATAATAATAAATATAGCTGCAAGCAGCGATGGCGGGCCGAAGCCCGGTGGCACCGCCGCCCCGGTGCCTTCAGGGCAACTGTACACGGTGGGCAATATGTATTTTTAAATACATATTGCCCACCGTGTATAGTTGCCCTGAAGGGTGAATGTAAAAGGAATGTCAAATTCATGTGAATATGTTGCATATACTGGAGTCAGCTGGTGCACCTTTAACTGTGAACCACAACAGCTAGATCCATGAGATAATTTAAATTTAGATGAATTACATGTCATAGGTCACTTTGAAATGAGTGCAGTTATCTTTTGCAGCTCAAAATTTTGTAAGTCTAAATCCAGTGTAAATCTCAGTCCAGTATTTAACACGCACACACACACACACACACACTTAACATGACACAGAGAGAGAGAGAGAGAGAGAGAGAGAGAGAGAGAGAGAGAGAGAGAGAGAGGCAAAGTGAGATTTAAGAACCAGTTGGAGATGATTCATTTTGAACAATAATAATGTTTAATATAGTTAATAATGAATAAAATTTATACTATATGTGTCTATATGTGTACCGAGTTTCATACTAATACGTGCAAGTGTGTTTGATATATGGACCAAGATTTCGGACTTTGTTCATGCCATGCCCGGGTACCAGCCTCTGCGGTGTCCTAATGGCCGCAGATTCCAATGTGTGTGCCAATTTTCAAGAGTTTGAGCATGTTAAGGCCCTCAAAAAGCCCCGGATGACAGAAAAAAATAAATAAAAAAATAATAATAAATATAGCTGCAAGCAGCGATGATGGGCCAAAGCCCAGAGGCACCGCCACCCCGGTGGCTACAAGGCAACTGTGCACTGCGGGCAATGGGCATTTAAAACAGTTAAACATAAAAGGACTGTCAATTTCAAACCACATTTACTGCAGCAGCTGATGCTCCTATGATCACAAACCACAACAGCCACATCCATGAGATCGTTTAAATTGAGATGACTTTCATGTCATAGAATGTCCTAAGTCAATTTTAAATGAGTCCAGAATATCATCCTAATATGACATGTCTGTGTTTTTCCTCAGACAACCCCTATAAAAATTCTAGAGCAAATTACATACTGTTATTTGTGCAAACTCCACAGTGCTCTGAGAAATCTATTCCAGCCTTAATGCGAATATCTGTGATTGCTGATGTTGTATAATCCTAACACTTCTCTTCATGTGTTTTTTGACCTCCCTGAGCTGTTGTTTGTGCACCAATCTTATGCACCAAAAGCATGCTTTCATTTAATTTTAATGTGTAGTATAAGAGGAAAAATAAAATGAAAAAAATAAATAAATAAATAAATAGAGCCAAATCACAGAACCTGCAAAGACAATTTTAATGTCAGTCTCAGGTAATAGTAAGGTACATGTCTAGATTTTTCTGCTCACTTATGCAAGTTTATTTTAAACAGCCACTTTTATAATCATGTGAAATTGACTGAAACAGGGGTTTTTAAAAATGTAATTATATCAATAAATAATTTAAAATTCTAACAGTAATTGTAAAAAATAATAATTGTAACTCAAACAACATTTAGAAAACTAGTCCTGTCTGAATAGTGATATAGTGTTATGGTTCAGTTTCAAATGAGTGTGAAGTTCTCATTTGCAGTTCAAAATTTTTATAAGTTAATCAATAAATGGGTAATCAGTAAAAGGGTTAAAGACCACTAATCAAGATTGTAACACACACACACACACACACACACACAGGAACGGGAGAGAGAGATATACAGGTGCTGGTCATATAATTAGAATATCATCAAAAAGTTGATTCATTTCACTAATTCCATTCAAAAAGTGAAACTTGTATATTATATTCATTCATTACACACAGACTGATATATTTCAAATGTTTATTTCTTTTAATTTTGATGATTATAACTGACAACTAAGGAAAATCCCAAATTCAGTATCTCAGAAAATTGAAGATTGAAGACACCTGGTGCCACACTCTAATCAGCTAATAAACTCAAAACACCTGCAAAGGCCTTTAAATGGTCTCTCAGTCTAGTTCTGTAGGCTACACAATCATGGGGAAGACTGCTGACTTGACAGTTGTCCAAAAGACGACCATTGACACCTTGCTTGCACTACGCACAGATGTATGCAAGACATGGGTTTCAGCTGTCGCATTCCTTGTGTCAAGCCACTCTTGAACAACAGACAGCGTCAGAAGTGTCTCGCCTGGGCTAAAGACAAAAAGGACTGGACTGCTGCTGAGTGGTCCAAAGTTATGTTCTCTGATGAAAGTAAATTTTGCATTTCCTTTGGAAATCAGGGTCCCAGAGTCTGGAGGAAGAGAGGAGAGGCACACAATCCACGTTGCTTGAGGTCCAGTGTAAAGTTTCCACAGTCAGTGATGGTTTGGGGTGTCATGTCATCTGCTGGTGTTGGTCCACTGTGTTTTCTGAGGTCCAAGGTCAACGTAGACGTATACCAGGAAGTTTTAGAGCACTTCATGCTTCCTGCTGCTGACCAACTTTATGGAGATGCAGATTTCATTTTCCAACAGGACTTGGCACCAGCACACAGTGCCAAAGCTACCAGTAGCTGGTTTAAGGACCATGGTATCCCTGTTCTTAATTGGCCAGCAAACTCACCTGACCTTAACCCCATAGAAAATCTATGAAGTATTGTGAAGAGGAAGATGCGATATGCCAGACCCAACAATGCAGAAGAGCTGAAGGCCACTATCAGAGCAACCTGGGCTCTTATAACACCTGAGCAGTGCCACAGACTGATCGACTCCATGCCACGCCGCATTGCTGCAGTAATTCAGGCAAAAGGAGCCCCAACTAAGTATTGAGTGCTGTACATGGTCATACTTTTCATGTTCATACTTTTCAGTTGGCCAAGATTTCTAAAAATCCTTTCTTTGTATTGGTCTTAAGTAATATTCTAATTTTCTGAGATACTGAATTTGGGATTTTTCTTAGTTGTCAGTTATAATCATCAAAATTAAAAGAAATAAACATTTGAAATATATCAGTCTGTGTGTAATGAATGAATATAATATACGAGTTTCACTTTTTGAAAGGAATTAGTGAAATAAATCAACTTTTTGATGATATTCCAATTATATGACCAGCACCTGTATATATACACAGACAGAGACCCACACACAGACACCCCCCACCCCCACAACACACACACACACCCAAGTGAACCTGAGAGAGAGACAGAGACAAACTGGGAAGATCATTTTAAACAAAAAAAACCAAAAAAAAAACATCTAAATTGTGACAAAGTAGTCTTTGATAAATGTTTAAATATACCTGCACAAACAGTATAAAATAAAAACTAAATCATTGTTCTATCTATATAAACTATTGATCTAGTGCTTGATTTATCCAACCCTATTTAAAAATAGGTATATGCTGCCCTCTGGTTGTTACTCTATGTATGATATTTATCCATTTTTCAATCAAATATAATTAATCTGTATTTATAACTTACACATGCTTTTTAAATTGAAAAAAAAAAAAAAAAGTGTTTATTTCAAACATTTGTATTATTCTATATATATAAATTAATTGTTTATAGTGTTTTTTTTTTTTTGTTTTTTTTGTTTTTATAGAAAATGAGTCATTCCGTTTCTCTTTTTTGACATTACTTCAATCTATCACCATGGCAACACCGTTCGAGATATCCATTATCCATTCTCAATTTAACATCTTCAATATCTTAGCACCATGGTAAAAAATGTTTGGTCTGAATCAAATAAACTCCCTAGAAGTAGTAGTAGCCTGTTTATTTAAAAAAAAAAAAAAACACATTCAAACCAAAATAGCTGACTTCCTGTAGGTCTGAGGTAATGACTGTAAATTAGAAAGTTGTCCAGCTTAATGAGAGCAACATGTGTGCCGAGTTTCGTGACTGTAGGTTAAACTAACCCCCCCTCTTTTGTCAAAAGGTGGCACTATAAAGGCCCTGCTCCCCGCCCGTTTCTACGGTTTTGTGATCTCAAATCATTTTGAAAGTGACACGCTTCCTGCTGCCAGTTGGTGGCGCTATAACTTTGAGTCACATCCATGTGATCAGACTCCTACAACCAACACACTGGTGAAGTTTCATAAAAATCAATCAATGTATGCAGATGTTATAACACACTTCCTGATTCCCTTTTCTCGCCATAAATTTGTTGCCTCGCCACCGCCAAACCGTTCGAGATATCAAAAATCTGCTGGCAATTTTTCAGCTTCTGCCCTGATGGCCGTGGATTCCGATGTGTGTGCAAAGTTTCAAGAGTTCGAACATGTTAAGGGCCCCAAAAGTGCCAAAAACATAGAAAATAATAATAATAATAATAATAATAATAATCCTAAAGAAAACAATAGGGCCTTCAGCCTTTGGCTTTGGTCCTAATAATAATCCTTAGGGGATCAAGAGAGCCCTGCGCCTTTGTGGCTTGGGCCCTAATAATAATAATAAACGGAGCAATTCCAATAGGGTCCTTACTCCATCGGTGCTCCGGCCCTAATAATAATAATAATAATAATAATAATAATAATAATAATAATAATAATAATATTATTATTATTATTATTATTATTATTATTAATAAACGGAGGAAATCCAATAGGGTCCTCGCACTTTGGTGCTTATGAGAAACAGACTGGGCTGAACCGAAACAATCACAGAATACGTGGTGGTGCCTTGTTTTAAATGTATTTTTTAATTAATTGAATTTAATTTATTAAATGTAGCGTATCAATAATTAAATAAATTATATTAATATATTTAAATTAATTTTAATTTCTCGCGGCCCACCTGAAGGACCACTGAGGCCCCCCTAGTGGGCCGCGGCCCACAGGCTCGACAGCGCCCCCTTGAATGGGATCCAAAAACTTGGCCATATATCAAACACGCTTGCATGCATTAGTATGAAACTCGCTACACAAAGACCTCATCGGGCCGAACAACTTTCGTGCTCTAAGTTATACGCCAGCTCAACAGGAAGTCAGCTATTATGGGCTGTTTGAAAAACGCATGCTTTGGAATTTGATATACTCCTCCTAGGCGATTAATCCGATCACCACCAAACATTTAATAGCTTCTGATTTCGTCCACATTTTCATTTTTATTCACGAACTTACAGGATAAGCAAATAGGTATAGGCTATGCATTCATTTATATTATGAAAAGAAAGTTAATCAAAGACTGCGTCACTTTTCATTTTGAACACTTGTCGAGGATCGTGAGTGAATGCGATCATCCTTTCCTCTTTACTACTGTACAGAACGAAATAAACATGAATGAAAATCCAAAAATATGTTGAAAGATACAGTAGCTTACCGAAATCTGTATCACGTCAGACCTCAGAAAAGCCAGTCGTTGACCATAAACTTATAGTCAGCAAGAAAAATAAACTGGATTAGAAACTTAATTAAGTAAGTAAGTATAAGTATTATAACTTTATTATTGTAAAATGGACTTAAACTGGGTGCTCGTTTGTGTGTATCGTTTTCATTTTATTCTGGAGACTGAACTCGCACTCTGCAGACACACTGGAGCGCACTCACCACCACCAACTGGACAGGGGTGAGAATTACAGTTACAAGCAACATCAGCCTCAGTAATCTGTTTTTTTCCGTCACTGCCAAAAAATTTCCGTAAATGACGGAAAATTTTAGGTTAATGCAACCTTTGAGATTATATGTATATATTTACGTCACACTACCGCCGGTGACGCTCCACGGCCGCGGTGGCAATTTTTGGCCTCTAAATTCCCCAGATCTCAGTCCAATCGAGCATCTGTGGGATGTGCTAAACAAACAAGTCTGATCCATGTGTGGATGTGGAAGTGAAAGTTGAACAAGACAAATTTTGAAAATGTGACTCATGGTTGGAGATAAGTAAAACACAGATCAAGATTTTTTGTCAGGAGTATTCTTGCAATTCCACAGACTAGTCTATATAAAATGGAAAATAACAGTTGGAGAAAGATATTCATTATATTAAAAACTTAATTGATGTCAATGATGTAAGGTTAAAGATTTAAATAATAAGAAAATGGATTTGAAAGTTTTTTTTAGGGGAAAGAGTCAAGGGTGCTTTGAATAGAGCAAGGATGAATGTCTATTAAAGAAACTGATGCTCCTACTTCTTTGTTTTGTTTTTTTTTAGAATGTAAAGTTGCACAACAGAAGATTTTGCACTGTTTGTGTTGTGAGAAAGGGACGTTGATTTCAAATCCATTGGAAATGAGAAAAATGACTATAGACTTTTATGCAGAATTATTTGGACCTACTGAATGTGATTCTGATGTCATGGATCAACTGTTGCAAGGGTTACCTAAACTGGAGTATGTGGAAAAAGAAAAGTTTGAAAAGATGATTACTTTTAATGAACTTTCTGAAGCAGTTCAACAGCTCTCTACAGGTCAAGTACCAGGAATCGATGGTCTGCCAGCAGAATTTTATAAGAACTTCTGGTTTTAGGCAGAGACTTCTCTGAAAGTAATTTGTGAATGCTTTGAAAGAGGAACACTTCCAACTAGTTGTAAAAGGGCTGTATTATCCCTACTTCCAAAAAAAAGGAGATCTGGGATTGTTTAAAAAAAAAAAAAAAAAAAAAAAATGGAGACCAGTATCTTTAATGTGTTTAGATTATAAAATAATATCTAAATGTTTAGCCAGTAAGCTTAAGAAATATTCACATATTGTGGTGATGAAGAAGGAACAAACATATTGTGTTTCAGGTTGTACAATTATGGATCATTTGTTTTTAATAAGAGATGTTATTGATGTTTCGACTAATAACAATTTTGATATTAGGTTTCTATCTATCGATCAAGAAAAAGCATTTGACAGTGTTGGACATGCATATCTTTTTAAGGTTTTAGAAGCTTTAGGGTTTGTAAAAAAAAAAAAAAAAAAAAAAAAAAAAAAAAAAAAAAAGGGTCAGGGGAGGGCGTATTTTAGAACAAACATTCAATAAACATAAAATTGTCCAATTACGTCTCCATATCAACTGCATAGTAATAAGCGGATCGCTGTTAGAGCTATCTGCAGACACTGCAGATAATCCGTGGGTCGGGCAGGTCAAGTAATAAAAAATAACATTCCAAAAATTGTGGGTGGATGATGTGTTGATTTTAAGGCTACACGGAACTGTCATTTTTACGGTAAAGTGCAACGAACGTGAAGCTGTACGCTGTCGGTCAGTATCTTTTGTGTGTGCATGATGCGTGCATTTGGAGCTGTGCTTTCCTTAACTTGCATAATTTAAATCTCACACAATCATATTTATAGACTCATTTAAAACAAGTTGTGTTACTATGATAAATGATTACCTCGAAATGTAGATCTGTATGTGCAATGCACTTTGAATAAATACATCTCTCGATTTTGTGCACGAGCCAGCAACTTTGCTCATTGTTCATTTAAAAGCAGCCTTCAGTGTAATATACATTACACAAAACATGTTACCACATCATTGCGTTTAACTGAGAATTTGAATAATTGTAATGTGACAATCGGGTCGGGGGCTGATTATCTACATCTGAGAAAATCATAGGTGCGGGTAGACGATTTGTTTTCACAGCGAATTCGGGTGACGTTAGAGCTGACCCGCGCATCTCTAGCATACAACAACAAACTAAATCAAAACAATACAACTCACCAAAATGCTAACAAAACATGTGGAACCAAACTTTTCTGAAAACGCACCCTATGTAAATTTGCATAGTGGGTCTTAAAGGGGAAATAAAGTGGCATAGTTATAAAGCCTAGACATTTTTTCCTTCAGAACTTTCTTGCGACCCGGTAGCAACTCTTACACGGCCCGGTACTGGGCCGCGACCTGGTGGTTGGGGACCTCTGATCTAACAGACAGCGAGTAGTATGACACCGTTTAGAAACCGCAATAAACTCCAGCAAAATAAAGTCATTTTATGCAAATCCACAGCCCTTTATCTACAGATCAAGCATTATAATGGGAATATATCATATTGGAGAGAGTTTTACCATGCTGACTGTCATAACCGGACGAGGCACGCTATTTAAATGCTAAACAGAGAATGATGGGAATGGAGGGAAGACCAGTTTCCGTGAACTTTAATTTAATGAAACAATGTAAATATTCTTCTGTCCCTCACATTAAGCTATGGAATGGCTTTAAATGAAATAGCTCTACCAGGAGTCCCATTGGCATGTTTTGAAAAAAGTCAAAGCTTGAAGGTGGTCAAAAATATTTGGGCCAGACTTCAGGGGTTGCTGGAGATCTCTGTACAAGCCTTCTATAGAGAAACGTACAGCAGATTTACAGCGGTGACTTATTCATGGTATTATAGCAACTAACGGACACGTGGCGCATCTGAACTCTGAAGTAGGAAAAATGTGTCCCTTTTGCGGAATAGAAGAAACTGTGGATCATTTGTTTATTTATTGTGAGAGATTAGGAGGTCTTTTTGATATTTTAAAAGGTTGGTTTGAAGGTTTTGGTGTGAATTTTTCTCATGAAGGTTTTATTAGTGGTCTGAAATACAACTTCCAGGAATGTAAAAAACTGTGTTTATTAAACTGTGTTAGGATCAGCAAAGATAGCAATATGGAAAACGTCTCGGGTTACGACTGTAACCCTGGTTCCCTGAGAACCGGGAACGAGACACTGCATCCTGATACACCTATGGGGAATTCCCTCGCATAACTGGTATCTGAAGCAATTGTTAAATCACGACAATCCTATTGGTCGGCGACAGCCTATGACGAAATACTAGTGCAACCAGGAAGTATATAAGGAGCGCTCAGAGAACTTGTCATCCGCTTATCGACCAAGACGAGTATAGACCAAGTTCTAAGCAAATACTAGGGAGGCCGATGAATAATCCAACTATTGGTGATGAATTCACTCCAAACAATAACAGTTCTCAAGCTCCAGACTCTTGCCAATCAGGTACAGCCATAAATAAGCCAAAAGCCACAAGCTAACATCCATCTGGGCTTTGAATCCATATTTAGCCCTCAACATGCGGTGTTAAAGTCACCGATAAAGGGTCCTTCTAAAATACATACAAATAAACTGTATCAACCTTTTAGCATCAAACCCAACACAGCTTACATACAGTTGCTCAACATATATCAACAAACAAGTTCAATAACATCTTGGCAACAAACATCATCAACAGGCAACAGGTTTAAATGACAGGAAAGAAAACAAATCCTTACTTTAAGTTGAGCTTGAAATGGAACATTTCTCAACCAGGACATAGCACAAATGCAGTAAAGCCATGCTTCCTACTGCTGCTGTTCTGCTAACTTCCTGTAATGCCTCATCTTTACTTAAGGAGCTCATTTAGGCACTATAGCACCCCTAGCAGTGAGGAAGAAAACTGCAGACAAAAGACTTAGTAACAGGCTTGTCTGTTACATATCCTACTCTTTGAAAGACTTAATACATCCATAAAAAGGTTTAAAATTTTGAACATGATAAGTCAAGGATTAACAGTGTCAGGATTATCAAGAAATGAAATGGCATAATTAACTGAACCTAGACGTTTATGAATTTTAGCAGGGCCTTTCCATCTAGGAGACAGTTTTGCCATGACTGCATCTTCAGCTTTTGACAAGCGGTGAGTACGAACCCAGACAACATCCCCTTCTTGGAAGACGGCCTGTTTTCTTCGCAAATCATAGAAATGTTTCTGTTTTGCCTGGGCTCTCTCCGCATTTTCCTTGACTAGATGGATCATGCCTTTTTGTCTCTCCACAATGTCATAAGCGGGATTATCAGGAGTGGGTGGTCTGGGTAAGGCTCTCTCCAGAGGGCCTCTCAACTTACGACCCAGGTCAATTTCGGCAGGTGTGTAGCCAGTGCTCTCCTGCCAGGCGGTGTTAATGGCATACCTGAATTCGGGTAACCATTTATCCCATTGACATTGGTTATTTCCCACATATGAGGCCATCATGGTCTTCAAGGTCCTGTTGATCCGATCGGTGAGATTAATTTGAGGGTGGTATGCTGTAGTTAATTTCTGGATAACTCATTGGTTGCAGACAAGACTTAACAAGTGGGATGTAAACTGTGCTCCTCGGTCAGATACCAAATAGACAGGAAAAATCTCCTCAACTAGAATACGGGCAATTTGTGGTGCTTTGGCCACTCTCAATGGAAAAAGCTCCACCCATTTTGAACAGTAATCGACTACAACTAAAAAATGCTCATGTTGTTTAGAGCTCTTAGGGAAAGAGCCCATCAAATCCACACCCAGCTTGTACCCAGGTTCTACCACTGGTGTTGGTTAGAAGTAACCTGACAGCTTGGAAAATGATGGTTTATACTTTTGACAAGTTTCACATTCCTTACAGTATTTCCATACGTCAGCTCTTAAGCTCGACTGTAAAAAAAGCTACCGCTTCAGGGGAAAGACCCCGACCCTGGTCTAAGTCTTTCAGCAGATCGGCTTGATATGCGTGAAGCACTGCCATCATATGTAGTGAAGCACCAGTGTGACCCACTGCTGTGTATGCTCTGCCATTCAAACGCGAGTTGGTCTTTAGCAGTTTGGTAGGCAGAGCTTTAAGAGTTGACGCCCCTCCACCGACGAGTTTGCAAACATCTCGTCAATGGGGGGCATCGCCACACATCCATGGTCACACAGACCCTCAACATTGGTATAATTCGCATGCCTATGTCGATGGATGCGGGCTGAATATGGGTTCTTCCATGCCTTCTCAATCTCAGAATGGAGATCGGAAAGGAAATGAAGGCTCACGGGGGCTGAAGGACAATGTCCGGAAAGATGCCGTTCGTCTAACCTGCCGCGAATGGTCTCTTCCTGAACGTGCTCCCACGACAGCTTTAATCTGTCTGAAGCGCGTTTCATCATGTCCAACAGCTCCTTATACAGCTCCTTTGAGAACTGAGCGTGCATGCTCCTCACCCAGACAGTGAACGCACAAGTCATGTGTGTCTTCCCGTGTCAAATATCTAGGATATGGGTCAGCACACCGCTTGAAGTGCTTCTCAGACATCCTTTAACAGATTGCTACAGACAAACAGTCCCTGAAGAAGAAAAGAGGATGACATGTTCTCTGGGCGCTCCTTATATACTTCCTGGTCGCACTAGTATTACATCATAGGCTGTCGCCGGCCAATAGGATTGTCGTGATTTAACAATTGCTTCAGATACCAGCCACGCAAGGGCATTCCACATACGTGTCTCAGGATGCAGTACGAGTTCCTTTTTGAAAGGGAACCAGGAAGAATAAAATACTAGGTACCCCATGTAGAGATGGTAATGAAAGGGTTGGTTGCTGCTTGAATTAAAATTGAGTTTTCATATTTTAAAATGATTAATAATGTATTAGAATTTTCAACTATTTGGGCTGTGTGAAGTTGGAGATGATAAAGTGCTAATTTTACATGTTTAAAGTGGAGAATTTTTAAAAATGTTTTAATTGTTTACTTATTTATTGTTAATGTAGGGTTCTGTATTGGAGTGTAATATTTATGAAATATTTGTAACAAAGTTTTGTTAAACCTCTCTGTCTCTCTCTCGCTTGGATGCAAAAACAGTGCACTCAAACATGTACTTTCGTTTCGTCGATAAGTATTAATGTTTTTGACTTCACCCGAGCACACTTTAGAGATTTCTTTCCGCGTTAGTCAAGGAGAGAGTTCTTATATGGTTTATGCAAGCACAGAAAATCTGAAGTGTTTTGAATGTGGCGATTTGGGACACAAGCAGTTTTCCTGTCCACATAAAAATGTGAATAATGAAGAATAACAGTCATCCGCTGACATAATTCAAAATGGATCTAACGACAATAACAATAGAATGGAAATTACGGTAATACAGAAGGAAAAGGAACAGAGGAGCAAGCAGAAACATCATCAAAAGATATAAATGCATCAGATGAGGTGAGTGAATGCGATAACCATGTAAATATTGACGAGCAAGCTGGATGTAGTTGTTTTTGACAAATACTCAAATGATGTTCCTAACAAAATTGAGAATACAAATGACGTTGAGGAAAGGAATCAAACAAAAATACAAGCTGTTGAGGAAGGTTCAGGAGATGAGTTTGATGGAGTGTCACAATGTACTGATGAAGTCTATGAAAGACGACGAACAGTGGTCTGAAGAGTACAATATGTCAAAAGTAACAAAAAGAGATCTGTATACTGTAGATCAAATCAATGCTTTTCTTTATGAAACAAAGGGGAAAAGTGTTGAGGTGGGTGATTTTTTTTTTTTTTTTTTTTTTTTTTCCTGATTTAGACAAATTTGTGGCTGCTGTAATGTGGGCAAGGAAAGTTAGTAGCGATACTGAACTTTCACAACAAAAGCGTTACAGATTAAAGAAACATATTACTGCTGTAAGAAAAGGAAAAGGAAAGCCAAAAAAGGGGAAAAATAACTAATCACTATATGGGTAATAAATATACTTTTTTCCTGACTTTTTTCTTTCTTATTTTTTTTTTCCCTGTGGAGATTTTCAGGGTGGGGTCCCTTAATGTAAATGGGATGAGGGATAAGAAGAAAGCTGAAACAATTTTAGAACTTATTAAATTGAAAAATCTTGATGTGATTTTCTTGCAGGAAACACATAGTGATTTTAACAATGAGACTGATTGGAGATTGTGGTGGAGAAATGATTTTTTTTTTTTTTTTTTTTTAAGTCATGGATATAATTTGAGTGCAGGGGTTGGCATTCTTTTTTCTTCATCAGTTAAAGCAAAATGTTTTGTCTAAAGAAGAAATTGAGCCTGGAAGATTATTAGCAGTACGTGTAAAAATGTATGATTTTTGCTTTGTTTTTGTTAATATATATGCACCTAATGGGGGGTCTGATAGAATAAAGATTTTTAATAAATTACAGCTTTTTTTAAGACAACAGAAAGAAGATGATTTAATTATTATGCGAGGACACTGGAACTGCACTCTTGATTTTCATGTTGACAGAAATGGAGAGGAACCATGCATCAAGTCTTCTACTCTTCTATCTAGTATTGTAAAAAGATTTAACTTACCAGATATGTGGAGAGAAAATAATCCTTTAATAAGACAATATATCTGGGTGAAGATAAATGCTGATAGAATTTCAGCGGCTTGTTTAGATAGACTGTATTTATCAAAGAATTTGAGAAATAGAGTTGTACACACAGCTATTGTTCCCACACCAATTACTGATCATAAACTAGTTACTGTTGATTGCCTATTAATATTTAGAAGATATAAAAGTGTTCATTGGCATTTTAATGTTAAGCTATTACAAGAAAAAAGTTTTTGTGAAAATTTAGAAACATGGAAAAATGAAAAACATAGATATGATAATGTTATTCTGTGGTGGGAAATTGGTAAAGCTCACATTAGAGAATTCTGTCAACAGTATACATCGCATTCAACTATGTGTTTGAAATGGATTCTTGAGAGACTTGAGAAAGAAATCCTTGTTACTGAAAAGAATATGATGGATAGTAACTGTGTTAATGTACAGGAGTGGACTGAAAAAAATCAAAAATTGAGTTCTGTTTTAAATGAGAAGGTTAAAAGTGTAACTTGTGAAAATGATTTTTATTGTTGAAAGATATACTGATAATCTGCATTTGTTGCGTGATGTTATTGATTTAGCCTTGTATGATAAAAATATTAATATGGGAATTTTGTCATTGGATCAAGAGAAAGCCTTTGATAGAATTGATCACAAATTTCTTTTCAGTGTCATGAAGGCTTTTGGGTTTGGAGATACTTTTATTTCAATGGTAAAATTACTGTATAAGGATGCAACATGTATGATAAAAATGGCAGGCGGTTTTAGTGTCCCTGTTAAGGTGGAAAAGGGAATAAGACAAGGCTGTCCACTCTCAGGACAGCTTTATGTTTTAGCCATTGAACCTCTTCTTTGCAAATTGAGGAGAGAATTAATGGGCTTAAAGATTGATCCAAAGTCAAATGTTAATATTAAAGTCTCAGCATACGCTGATGATATTACAGTCATTATAAGAAATGATAAAGATGTTCAAATACTGGAAAGAACTTTAGAGTGTTATAACAAAGCTTGATCTGGTAAAGTAAATTGGGAAAAAAGTGATGCATTGTGGTGTGGTGAAAATAATAAAAAACCTTTGCTTCCAGGTAGATTGCAGTGGAAAAGTTCTGGTTTTAAATATTTAGGGGTGTTTTTAGGAAGAGAAGACTATAAAAGACAGAATTGGGAAGGCCTGGTGGAGAAAGTGTGTGCTCGGTTGTCTCACTGGCAATGGTTACTACCCCAGTTATCCTACAGGGGAAGGGTACTTGTTTGCAACAATCCTGTTGCTGCCTCTTTATGGCATAAGATGACCATTTTAGAACCTCCTGAAGAATTGGTGAAAGTTATCCAAAAAGAATTAATACATTTTGTCTGGTCAACATTGGCTTAAAGCTCCAGTTTTGTTTTTACCAAGACAAGAAGTAGGCCAAGGACTGGTGGACATTAAAAGTGAGAGTAATGGCTTTCAGACTTCAGACAGCTAAAAGACTTCTTTACGGAGAAAACATAAGCTGGTCTGAGGTAGCCTGTACCCTATTGAAAAAAGTGGAGAAGATGGGGCTAGACCGTCTTTTTCTTATGGATAACCAAAGCTTGGACTTGTCTGGTTTGACACCTTTTTATTACTCAATGTTGAAAGCATGGAGAGTTTTTAGTATTTCAAGGAAGCCAACTGGAGCTAAAGGACTTTGGGTAAAAGAAGAACCTTTGGTGTATACTCCTGCAATGGACTTGGAAATATTGAAGTCCCAATATGTGAGGAATGCTTTGAGGAATGCAGGAATTATCAAAATCAGAGACTTAGTTACAACAGAAGGATGGATATCTGCAGAGAGCCTGGCTACTAAGATGGGTGTGAGGTCAATCTGACTAACATAAAGATTATTGAAAAGTTTATTTGATTGTTTACCAATGGACTATACATCTACATTGGAGAAAATGGATGATGATGCAGAATCCTCTTTCCCAGAGCTAAAACTGTTGAAGAATTTTCAGAACAAGAAGGGAGTTTGCTTACTTTTAAAACTCCTCAACTTGATCTTTTTAGTAATGCTGGGAAAAAAGCACTGTATGTCTCGTGTATAAAGGCATCACATCTTCATTCTTTGGAAGGACTTAAAGAATCAAAATGGCAGGAGGAATTTGGATTAGAGGCTTCCCCTAAAGGTAGCTGGAGGACCCTGTACAAACCTCCCACTGAGAAAAGGTCTGGAGACCTTCAGTGGAGGATTGTGCATGGTATAATAGCTACAAACAGATACAGAGCACAGCTTGATCCCACAGATAGGGAATGAGTGTCCTTTTTGTGGAGAAACTGAAACCATTTTTAATTTATTTTCTCAATGTATGAGACTACAACCATTGTTTGCTCAAATGGAAGAATGGTTTCAGAATATGGGGGAAGTATTTTCTATAATGTCTTTTATTTATGGACCTAAATATAGTTGGAATAGAAAACAATTTCATGTTATAAAATGGCAATATGGTTGTCACGAAAAAGTAAACTTCGTGGTGTGGGGTCAATTGATGCTGTGCTAATTTTAAAAGGTTTAATAAAATCAAGATTAAAAATAGAATATGCTTTTTATACTCTGGTTGAAGATTTGGAATCTTTTAACAGCATATGGGGAATAAATCAATGTATTTGTGAAGTTAAATGTGATGGATCTTTAAACATATGTATAAAAGTACATTGTGTAGGCTTGTGTATGTATGAATATTGAGTATGCATATGAAAAATATTTTATTTATTTTTTATTTTTATTTATTATTTATTTTTTGTTGTTGTTGTTGTTTTTCCCCCTCTGATTATGCAATTCCATATATGATGTTTTTAAATTTCAGTAATTAAAGTGGCTTTCAAAAGTCTCTCTCTCTCTCTCTCTCTCTCTCTCTCTCTCTCTCTCTCTGTGTGTGTGTGGACATGGGCAGAGGACAGGCTGTTTTACTGCTGAGAGATGAGTCTGATAAGTCCACAGGTTGGCATATGCTGTGATGAGTCACAGACATAAGAAAAGTCCACTGTTTGGTGGCCCTGAGGCAATTTGGTTTTTTTTTTTCTTTCCTCAGATTTCTGCTCTCACCCTCCTAGCGCTCTTCTGCAGCTCTCTGGATAAGCCCAAAACTGACCTTTCCCTTGGTTTTACAATGCAGTAGACATCTGGAAAATCTACTTTTCAGAGAAGAAAGGGCAAACACTACCATGAGTCCTATGTCGTGCCAACAGTGAAGCATCCTGAGATGATTCATGTGTGGGGTTGCTTTTCATTCAAGGGAGTGGGCTCTCTCAAATTTCTGCCCACAATTCTGCAGTGTTTCTGTACTCCTGCAGACCAGCAGTGTGTGTGTTCACCTCCTCACAATGTGTGTCCTGGGACACACTTAATCAAATCATGCTCCCGAGAAAAAGACAAATGCATCAGTTAAGCATTTTTTCCAATTGACTAAAACACCAAGAGTCAAAGCAAAGTGAGTCCAGTAAATGAGAATGATGGTGAGCTTGACTGTGCTTGTTAAAACTCATTGTCATGTATTGCGCATAACAACTTCTTTCATCTGCTTTGAAATTGTACTTGACAGGAATTTCATTTTACTAATTTCATTAGTGAGTGGAAGTTAATGTATTTTTCCCAGTGATATCTAAATGGTGTCTCCAGTTTATGGAGACTTCTAACCAATGCAATGGTCAAGTGCATTAAAAGCTATATATTTTTATAAGTACATGCATGTCCTTTGATTCAAACTCATGACCTTGATGTTGTTAAAACCACATTCTCTACTGACAGAATTGTCTTTTAAAACAAATAAGAACTGTAGTCACTAAAATTAACCATGAAAAAAGGGAAACCTATCACTCTCATTTATGTTGAATTATCCTTACAGAGTCTGAATCACTCAAGTGCTGTAACAGTATCTGAAGAGAGATGTGAGAGATCTCACAGAGCAAGCTCAAAGAACTCAAAGACATTTCTCTAGACTCTGTATTCCACTGACATCAAACATAAATTAAAGCCATGCAGAGAATTAACGCCATCTGGAGGGACCAATAAGAAGAACAGCAAGTATATGTGTGTACAGGTTTGACTATAGTTGTGAGGACCAAAATGTTCTCACTATTCAAAAATATCCTTACTATTATAGTGAAACCTGTTGAACACTGACTAGTGAGCCAGACCTCACCAGTTAAAAAGACATCAGTCAAATCCTCTTTTTTGCACAGGTTTCTGTGAGGTGAGGGTTATGTTTAGGGGTAGGAAATAAAAATATCATTAACCTTAATTAAAATAATGGAAGTCTAATAAATATCCTCACTACTATAGTGAAACGTGTGTGTGTGTGTGTGTGTGTGTGTGTGTTTTTTTTTTTTTTTTGTAAATGTAAAACTGCATAATGTTTTCTGTGATGGCTGTGTTTAGGGGTTGGGTTAGGGGATACAGTATACAATTTGTACAGTATGAAAATTATTATGCTCATGGAAAGTATAATAATTTTTTTAAATATTTTTTTTAAATGTAATTATGTAGTAATTACACACACAAAAAAAAAAAAAAGTATCTGTGTGTGTACAGGTTTGGCTATACTTGTATAGTTAAATATCATGACTACCGACTACTGCTAATATTTTACTGGTCCTCACTAGTAAAAAGGCTTAAAAATCAGCCAATTTTATTATTATTATTATTATTATTATTATTATTGTTATTTAAATCTAGTGTTTTGCACATGTTTGTGTGGTTTAGGGGTAGGCTGTGTGTGTGTGTGTGTGTGTGTGTGTGTTGACATGCACTATACTCTACTGGACACATGATTGCAACAACGCAACATCTTTTCTATTTTTATTCCGTAAAAACAAAATTTTGTTACAGAATACAAAACAACACTGGATCCCACTGACCTAGGAGTTGAAAGCCAAATGGGTCCAATCTTTTATGTTCCACAGAGGAAATGAAATGAAATACAAGTTCGGAATAAAAGTTTGGGTGAATTATCCCTTTAAACATAACTTAATGCTTGTCAGAGAATTTATGTCTGCAGATTAACTGATTTCACAAGGTGCATTAATATCACTAATAACCTCCTCGGGTAATGTTTGTGTTCTTTGAGATCACTCAGATGTTGGTAATTTAGCCATTAGTGTTCCTTCAAAATTAGTTATTTTCAAAACAAGCCTCCAGCAAGAGAATGTATTGCTCTTAGAATGAAATATATATTAATGCCTACGTATAATAATGTGAATTGCACAATTTTTTATGCTCTTTATACACTAAAAAAAAAAATTTTCAAAAAAGTTTTGAAAAAAAAGTTTTCATTCAGAAAATGCTAGTAAATTTCACAAACAATTCCAAAGGAACTGAGAGTAACACATTGAATTAAAGTTGGAATTTTTTCATTTCAAATGGTCTTTAATTTTTTTTTTTTTTTTTTTTTTTTTTTTTTTTTTAAATCTATTTAATATTGTCTTATGAATTTACATCCAATATAGCAATTTCTCACACGGCTGATTTAAGAGCAATAGTAAATATTTGTTGCTACTATATATTCATACTTAATTAAATGCTGTCAGTACCAAGCTTCTCTCTTCTCTTCTCTTCTCTTCTCTTGGCTAAATGTTGTTACGTGAGGTGAAAGACCTGTGCTTTTTAAATCTCCACTGATTGATTTATTTGCAGAAGCATTTTTACAGTCTTCCTCTGCTCACAGTTTCCTTGCAGGTAGGTTGATGTTTCCATCGGAACAGGAGGTCATGGAGAAACTGTGTTTTAAAGTTCCACACAACCGAATTAAAGCTGTTTTATTTAACAAAAGCTGTCCAGTGTATTTTTTTTTTTTTAAACACCTTACTGTGAAGTGAATGTATCCTATACTGTTCCCTAAAAACCTACAATCAGAAACACATTAATTTTTTTCTTCTAACGTGTTATCTGACTTGTTTGTTTGTTTGTTTGTTTGTTTGTTGTTTTTTAATAAAACCTGGCATTAAATTAAATTGATCATTTGTTATTTTGAGCATGCTCATATGGCATACCATCATTACATTTATTTAAACAAAGAATAAATGAATATAATATAGTTCTGAAAATGCAGAACAATGAATGAATACATTAATGTGAAATAATAGTAAATTTGAGGGCATTCGATTATTTCTAAAAAAAAATTCGTAAAGCGTCTGTTTTTTTTTAATGATGTCAATGAGTTGTTCTGTTCTTCTTCTTCTTCTTCTTAGTATCTGGTGTGTGTGTGTGTGTGTGTGTGTGTGTGTGTGTGTGTGTGCATGTGTGTGTGAATGTGTGTGTGAAAGACAGTTTCCCTGCGTGGATGGGTTGTGACCCCTGTGTCGCCCAGCAGGGTCCCAGACACTCTCCAAACCCTGCAGGAAACAGCAAGTCTGTGTTATTATTTTCTCTCAGACATATTTCGGCACTGCAAGATGACCATCCAAACCCGCACACACACTATCATCTTCATCCCAGTGCAGACCTTTGGAATTATGGTAAACTTCTCAGCATCAAATTATTTCTTCGATTTCTGGGATCCCCACCCCACCACTAGTTTGCACCTGGGGAAAATAAATATTACTAGCAATGCTGTGCATCAGGTGTAATTTTAAGTGCTTCTGGCTAAATTCAGTCATTCTTTTTATCTGAAATGTATGTGAGAGTGGCTTTATGAACCAGCTGCACTTTCTTAACCATGTGTGCAGCATATTTATAACAGTATTCATAGCAGTTTATCTGCAGCACCGGTGTTGAATCGAGCATGCCCTCTTTCTCGTGGTTGGTGACAGAGGAAGAGTAAGTGTGATTGAGAGCATTTACTCCCCTCATGTCAAGCTGACACTGTCCAGATAAACACACACACTGATGACCTGCACTGTCCTCCTGCAACAAATAATTATGTGTGTGTGTGTGCGTGTGTATGTGGAGAGGGAGGGGGAGGGGGGAGATATCTCTCTTTTTCTCTCTCTTTGGATGAGTGCTTCCTGTTAGGCTATGTTCGCCCTTCCCCCATGAGCCTTCCATTCCTTCCTATCCTCCACGCTAAAATGGAGAAGTCATGAAAGATGCAATATTATTCAGCCCAGATTTAACCACTTCATCATTTTATCCACTTTACCAGATTTATCCACTTCATCATTACAATGATCCACTTCATCATCATGTGAATATGGAAGGATTAGCCAAGCGGGGATATGATAAAAACTCACATGCCTGTAGCTTTCTAGTAATCCTGAAGGTCCTTGGTTAGTTTGTTCAGATGTGTTTGATTAGTGTTAGAGGTAAACTCTCCAGGACAGTGGCCCTCCAGGACCAAAGTCGCACATCCCTGGTTTACATGTAACAAATTTCTACAAAAATAAATGTACTATATAAATAGATTTGTATTCATACAGTACTGCTGTAGTTGCTGCTGTTTAGGTTTGTGACGTTCCTCCATGTTAAAAAATGTTGGTGATTGTGCAGAACAAACTCCATATTTATTCTTCCAAACTTGACTGGTAAGATTGTGATTCCTGTTTCATTACAATGGCAGGCCAGTTGGCAGTTTAGCAGACATTACAAACATTCATTCCATGTCAAATATTTATGGAATATACATGTATATCTGACAGATTTTGATAACTGAATGGATCATTTTGCATGTGATGGCTCACACAATGAAAGAATGAGTTGTGGCGTAAGTTGTGAAGAGTCTAACAATTTCAGTGAGAATAATCTCATAGGTTTTGATCAACAAGCCATGTGCATTTTTATTACAGTACAAATTGTAGACAATTGTATTTTGCACACGTGCCAAAACACATGCAGTTTGCTTAAATCTATAAGAAATTCAAATTTGATGTAAATAAGAAACTTTACTTAACTTGAAAAAAAAAAAAAGGTAACTTGTCACATTCAACTTAACTAATTTGCTCCAATTAAAATCAACTTAAATACTTTTGTTCATCTAATGAGTAACATGTATTCTTTGAATTTAAAAATTCTCAAAACAAGAGGCAAACATTTTACCCTGATAGGCAGATAAATTGCACATAAAAGTTGCAGTGAGATGCACATATACCTCAATACAACACAAATCTCAAACATGGTGATGATCAACAAATGTTAATTGAGTAAAAAAAATGAACTTTCAACCATATGACAGCTAAATAACAGTGGCAACAACAGCTGAAGCATAAATTTAGCCAGTAAATGCAAAACAATGATAATTTTTAATAATAGTTACCGCATTATTTATTTTTATTTTTTTTCAAGCTGCAGTGCATACTGGGAACTGGCACAACATTGTTCAACGTAAAATTGTTTGTTCAGATAACTCAATTTGGACAATTGGGAAAACATTTGGACAACTTTTGGACAAACACTTGTGAATCTAAATTGGGTCAGAAAAAGAAAAACTGTTTAGAGAATTCTTGTTTAGTTCACTCAAGATAATATACTGACTCCTACTAAATAGAGATCAGAACTTATTGTTTTGAGGAAAAAAAAAAATCTCTTTCGAGAATTGAGCCAAAGTGATAAAAAATACACTTTATCTAATTTACATAAATGACTTGCAGTTAAATCTATAATGTTTTTATAATATCTATCTAGTGTGTTATCAAAAGATGTTGTGCTAGAACAGAATTTTCTGCCAATACAGTAATTGTTCTCACTTGTATACATGTTCTTCAATAATCACTCAAGCTTTGCTCCACTCACATGCTCTGCATTATAACATGACTGAATCTATAGTGTAGTTGACCTTTCATACTGTAATTATTTCTTTTTATGTAGTGTATCTCTTTTGGAAATTGCAAAAGATCACTTGGATTTAACAGACAAATGTATTAAACTAAATGAGAAGAGATACAAATGAAAAGTTTAATAGTAACAGCATTATGAAGGACAGTTACTGTGAATGAAACATTTACATTTTTTTTTTTTTTTTTTTTTTGTAGTGAATAATTTGTGATTTGAAAGTATGCTTAAAAGGTGAAAAAAATGCATTTTTGATCAGCTGTAGATTAGTACTACGAGTTTTGAAAACTTACAACTTGGTTTTGGAAATAGCACCAAAACAATACAAAAAAAAAAAAAAAAAAAAAAAAGCTAAAACCCAAATGAACAAATTATCTAATTCAAAAGTTTAAAACATGATTAGTGTATTAGTGAATGTTATTCTAGGATATTCTAAATGGCGCACACACACACACACACACACACATCTAAATGGCATTTCAAATCCCTTTTTAGTTTGACATTTTTTTAGTTGTCTTATTTAGGTGTGCAATTAGAGCATCATCATGAAGGCAGTGGAAAATTATGTCTTTATGAGCTGCTTCCTGTTTGTGTTTACTCAGTCCTCTTTGCATTAATTTCTTTTTTCCACCACAAAAAAAAATAAATAAATAAATAAGAGAGAGAGAAAAAAAAAACCATCTGTTTTTATTTATTTATTTTTTATTTTTTGCAGTCTTGCATGCACACAAAAGGCACGTCTTGAACACCTCACACTCTCCTTAGGCCTGGCTCTGACCCGGAGCTTGCCTTTGCCCGCAGGAGTACCCTGTCGATGGGCCGTGTATTTGCGTGCTGAGGCCCCCCAAGCTCCCCCCGTCAGCCCCTGTGTGGTCCTTCGGTGCGTGCCTGCGTGTGTGGTCTGCGCAGGCCCCCGAATCATCTGTCCGAGGGCTGCTAACTGCCTGCCCAGCCACCACAATGTGTTTACTTTAGCTCTGTCTGCACCAGTCCAATTCTGATCACTCCCTCTCTCCAGCTGGGCCAAATCAGGGCCCAGGACCCAGTCCATGGAAAGCACAAAGCAGAGAGAGGGAGGCCCCTGTCAGAAATACAGGGGGGAACTGGGGGCTCTGAGTGCTTCAGAAACTTGTTCAGAAAATCCTTTTCCTTCCTGCTCTGGATATACCTCCTCTGAATAAGAGACAGGACAGGGTGCAGGTCTTATAAAAACTCAAGTAAAATTACACTGTCAGAGGCTTTGGTCCATTGCTGGTGATAATTGCTCTCTAATACCCTGTATTTCAAGCAGAATAACACATGGCGGCTGACAAACTGTAGCCGACATGTTGAGAAAGTTCGGAAAGAATCTGCTTCACAAAATCGCACTGGGGTGCATTTCCCAAAAGCATCGTTAGCCAACTAACAACTAACAAGTTCCGTCCTTACTAACATAGTTCAACAATTTGGTGTTTCCTGAAACCATAGTTGAAATGAACATTCGCAAACTGCATTACAAACTTGTGTGGTTGGAACAACAGCTCTCGAGCTGTGGTTAGAAGCATAGTTTCATGTTTTTATGACAAAAATCTAGCATTAATTCAATCTCAAATTGATTTATTTACAGAAGTTATTACTCTACCACCTGCGTGACATCATTCACCAACGTGGCTTAACGACAGGTTTGCGATAATATGGTTTCGGGAAACAGTCGTGACTAGCTAGTTGATTTGTTCAAGGATGCATCATACTATGCTAGTTAAGCAGCGAGTTACGTCATTGTACGGGAAACGCACCCCAGATCTGTTTCCAAACCCTTTTATCAGAAGAGTTTTCTGAATGGAGCAGGCTTGTGTGATGGATGAAACGCTGACCGATACAAACATACCTCTAACACTATCAGCGCCTGATGCCAGAGATAGAGTTATTGTACTGTATGCTTTCATACCCATCTCTATGACTCTGTTTCCCTCTTTTATTACACTATTTATTTTGGTACCACCCAAGAGCTGTTTTTTTTTTTTTTTGTTTTTTTTTGCAGACACATACTGTTCCAAAAGATAATCTTTGTTTTTCTTATCTTATTTTCATTAGAGATGTTTTTAGTAATATGTTTAATTCTTACAATCATTGCTATTTTTATTTAATGTTATCATTTCTTCTTTCAATGATCATTGATCATTGATGATTTGTGCATATTCAAATCTTTTGTGGACTGTGAAAAATATATAATTGATTTCATTATTATATATTATACTTATTTTCATTAAATATAACACAAACATGCTGCCCTCACCTTCATTTTTAACTCTGTAATATGTATGTATATATATATATATATATATATATATATATATATATATTTTTTTTTTTTTTTTTTCTATTTTCTTCTCTGGAGCTGCACAAACTACATTTCTTTGGCTGCTATTAATGCTGCATGCTGTACTGTTGTGCATTTGATAAATTCTTTGGACAGAACACAAACTAGATTAATCATCTACTTAACTGTAAAAATAATGCTTTGAACATAATATCATAATATAATGAGTGCTCATTTATATAAAGAAGGCTTGGATTAGAAACAAAACAAAAGACTAATACATTTGTATATTCTCTATATCTAGAGATGAAAGAAAGAAAAAACAATGTTTGAAAGATGGTGTTCACCTTCTGACTTAACCCCTTTCTGGCAAGTTTACTGTCCTATTTATCAATTTCCCTACATCCAGAGGAGGTTGTGGTGTTAAGCACCCGAGTGTGCCACCCTGCTCAGACTGTAGCAGTCCACATCAATCTGAGTAATGAGGTGAAGAAGTGCAGCCACAAAACCTTAATATAAGGTCTGCTGACTGCACTAGTTTTTATGGAGAAACAATTCCTCCTGTTAAGGCCTGTTGGCTAGGCCATCTCTTTAGAGAGATAATTTCTGTTATTAGGTCTATGCTGGCAAGTTGTGGGGTAATTCTTCTTTTGAGGGTTTTGGGAGATGTCTGTGGACTCAGACCTGATGTCTTGGGATAGCTGGTAGTGTTTAAGTCTTGTGTTTTCTCAGGGAAGCCCGAGAGGTCAGAGTTTGCCTTTTACAAATTGAGGGTTCTGCCGGCAGGCGCCAGGGCAGGGTGAAATGAGTAGGTTCCTCAGACCTTTGACCCAAACTTTAGTGCTGCACCCGCAGCCCTGTGCAGAACATCGGTGGCCTTCCACCAACTCCAAATGTTTCCTTACCTGTAGAACTGTTATACATTTTTTTGATTTTTGACTAATTTTAGGCAGACCATTTGGCAAATACACAGAGCTAGAATGTTCCTATTCACACAGATTAGACCTGATAAATGGATCTCAAACACTGATCATACCATAAAAGAATGGAAATTGATGCTTCTGTAGACAATCCATGTTTCTTCATCATCACAAATTTATGGAACAAAATTTGTGTAAAATTTTTGTACAGGTGTTTAATTGTTTAAAATCTTTATTAGAACACCTCAGATATATTTTTCCCATATAAAAATGTACACATTTATTCATTCATTCATTCATTCATTCATCCCGAAAAATAACCATACAACTTATCTTTCAGCTGAGGCATTACAAATACATGCCAAATCTATTTTAAATCCCTTTGCTCTCTGAAATGACCACATTGTCAGTGTTGCTCACCTCTTTTTGTTTTGTTTCTTTGTGTATACAACACGTAACCTGTGAGTTTGAACTCACAGGTTATATTATAATGTAATATTTCCTGGCTAAGTCAGTAATTCTTAATGAAAAAAGATTTATGTTCAACCCACCATGGTTCATCACTGTAAACCGTACTGAAGAAAAACCAAACAATGGGGGAAAAAAAAGAGAAAATTTCTTCTCCTGTCTTCTGAGAGCTGTTTCCTTAGCCCTTACATGTGTGGGTGGTGGGGATGCACCCTGCTTGGCTTTCTTTAAACATCCCAGATGCCCCCACCGCTCAAAACATATATCTCATCAGGCTTGGTGGCCCCTCTGGTTCATGGTAATTGTTTCCGGAAGTGAGAGCAGCATGGTTCAATAGCTCCCTAATTCTATCAGCAGTCCAGAAGCGGGATGGCAGGCTGGGTGGACCATGTGGCGAGACCACAAGGAACCGTCAAAGCTCATTTACTGCCAACAGCATCCATATTCCTGTCACTCATCCACGGACCTGCCTCCCGACCTGAACAGAGAAAAATCTCCCAGACTTTCATGTGGAATGATTGATGCGTTAATTACTGGTCTTTGTTTATGGGCTGTGACAGGGGGAAATGTAAGGTCTTTGTAACCGTCCAGGCAGGTTTTACAAAAAAGCAGAGGTTTCTTGGCTGGTTCCTAATATTGATTGCAATATCATGTAATTGGACTTCTACCACTATTCAGAGGTCTTCCATGCTGCCCTGACTGACAGAGAGAATATGGTCATATGGTCATGCTGGAGATTTTCAGACCATCATTTGCTGCAGACCTGAGGCAACTGAGGGGCTGATCACGTTTTTCCTGGTGAGGTCTGTTTGTGGAATCATTACTCTTTTCCTGACACAGACAAATCCCAGATGGCATTCCATTTAAATCTCTGCACAGAGGCCTAGTGACACATACAGAATGGCAGGAAATGGGTTCATCTAAAATTCCAGGGCAGGTCTTTGGTTGTTGCATGCAAGGTGTCCTGAAGGGTTTCTTTGGTAGTATTGCTTCACTACTGAAGGGGTTTCTGAACACAGTAATAAAATTAGGCCAGACTTTTGGTGTTTAGGTTTTGCTCATCTTTTCCTGGACTTTGTGATGAAACATATCTGAAGATTGCAATCTTCAGTGTCTTTGGAGTTTTAATACTGTGTGTAATTGCTGGAACTAAAACTAATATATTGACAGATAGACAGAAAGGCATGCATGAGGACCTGTATTTATGCCATCTATGAGTTTTATTTAGTCCAGTCTTTTAGATATTGTGTGATTCTAAATTAATATTTTCATTATTTAAGTTGTATGTTGAAACTCTGAAATGTGGTGATGAACAACAATCCATGAAACATGTTAGAAAGATTCTTAAACATAAAACACACTGTAGGTGTACAGCTGGTTAATTAGATAAATATATGAATTCAGTTAAATTCTTAATAGTGGATTTTTGGCATTAGGAAAAGGCTTTGTGGCATTAGCTTTCACATTGGAAGGGGCCAGATGGAAGGTTCACAGGTTTGGTCTATGGACCAGGTTTGGATAGGTGGTGAACCCAAAGCCGCAGCCATAGGCCTGCTGCCCACATGTGCACCTTCCCAGCTGAGTCTACCGCACAGGGGTGCGTTTCCCATACAACGACATAACTCGCTGCTTCACTACAATAGTACGATACATTGTTGAGCAAATCAACTAGTCACGACTGTTTCCCGAAACCGTATTGTCGTAAACTTGTCGTTCAGCCACGTTTTTTAATGATATCACCCAGGTGGTGGAGTAATAACTTATTTAAATGAATCCGTTTGAGATCGAATTAATGCTAGATTTTCTGCTATAAATTGCAGACATGACATTTGAGGACTAATTCTCATTATTTTGCTTTATTTCCAGATTCAATCCAGAGCACGTACGCACATGTGTACTCTTAAAACACGTTGCTTAAAATCTCTTGACAAATTAAAATATTTAAATGACATTTGTATATATTCTAAATAAAAGATATACGTTGTACTTAATGTCAACTTGCTTATTTTTCTCAAGATAATGATTTATTATGTCCACATATAAAAACAAGAAACTATGCTTTTAACCACAGCTCCAGAGCTGTCATTCCTACCACATAAGTTTGCGACGCAGTTTGCAAAAAATTGTTTGAACTATGATTTCGGGAAACACCAAATCGTTGAACTATGTTATTAACGACGGAACTTGCGATGTTAGTTGGCTAATGATGCTTTTGGGAAACCCACCCCAGATAAGTTTGAGATTATTTTGAGCAAATTCTGTTTCTTCAGGCTCAAGAAAGTGGATCATTTTTTAATGGTGCTTTTTGCCATGGTAACAGAACATGGCTAACCTACTCCAGAGCAGGTTTTATTCTGGGTTAGAGATTGCAAACCAAAACTGGACCAATCAGCTGTGAGCAAAGTGACATCTATCTGATGCAATAAAGCCCTGTATCTCCTGCTATATCTTATTGTAAAATATTTTATATTATATTTTATAATATATATTATTGTCTTTTCATGCCACTTATTTATTATATTTATATGAATTATAATGATTTAGAATTCATATAATATATTCGTTATGTGAATTTATAATTAATAAATATATAAATATAAATACAAGATTTAATATATAAAACTTTTTAAGTTACTAAGCTTACGTGTTTTCTTTTGAGCTCTTTGTAAACCTATATAAATTATTTAATATATTGTCAGATAATTTCTTCCATGCTGCCTTCTCATACTTTAAGTCCAGCAGCAGTGTTTATTCCTGCCTTGTAAATGCGTTTAAATCCATGTCATTTTTCATATTGATCTCTTAATCTTTGGCAGAAAAGTGAATTGTGAATTGAGCACGTCACATTTTCAGGTGACACGCTCCAGAGTTAATCACAAACTGTGGATCAAACCCTGAGTTGACAGAAAATGTTTTTATCTAGCATTGTGAGCATGCTAAACATTGTTGGATTTGTATGGTTTTGTCAACTCTAAACAAACTCTGAAACTTTATGCAACAGGCCACTATCCCTACCCATACCCATATCCCACCTCAACAGCAAGAGTGTTTTGCAATACATCACGAACAGAGTAAGTACATTGCAACTAAACCTTTTTTTAATGTAAGTACATAGTAGTTAAAGACACCTAATATAAAGTGTGACTAAATTTAGAACCCGTATGCACAAATGTCTGTATTTTCTGAGCATTTGTTTATCTGCAACATGTCTCGAAAATGTTCTGAAAAGATTGCTGGTGTAGATACACAATAAATAAGTGATGTTTTCTGGTGTACTCAGCCTGGTCTATTGTTTATATGTAGGCATTTGCAGGCTATATAACTTATTTCAGGTACAAAAACATACTTTATCTGTAGACAAAATTTGTCTAATAATTAAAAATATTTTTATTTACCAAAATATTGTCACAGACACGCCAGGCTCAACCATCACCCAATCACAGCTCACTCCTTCACCCAAATACTAAACAAGCACACCTGCACCTCATCATCACAGCAATCACGGCACTTCAAAAGACACACAAACTCATACACTCACTGTCCGGACTCATTAGCATCAAGACCTACCTTCATGCTCACCTTAAGGACTCCTTCAAGCTACTTACCTGTCTCCAGTGTGTTCCCAAGTCTTCGTGATTCCTCCCGTGTGAGTTCTCCTGTGTCTCCTTCGTTCCAGCCAGTCTCTGCATCCGCTACCTCTGCAAAAGAAAAGGACAGTATCAGTTCCATTACCATTACCAGTCACCTGCATTTACCTGTTCACTTACCTGCACTGCTGATAATCTCTTCTGGTTGTTCAATAAAACCCGTTACCTGCATTCCAGTGCCTCTCTCCCTTCTGTTTGTAACAGAAGTCTGGACCATAACCGCTGAACACCAGAATGAGCACCCCAGACCCATTTCAGGAGCTCGTGGATGCTCTATGGCTAGCACTCACCGCGAATCCACCAGCATCTCCACCACTGAACACATCCGTCAACACCGCCATCTCTCCTTCACCACCTCCGTACGCCAGTCCCATGGCCAAACCGGCGCCCTTCTCTGGTTCGGCAGAGGATTGCAACGGATTCATCCTGCAATGTTCGCTGGTCCTGGAGATGCAACCGCACCTGTACCCCAAAGACTGCACTAAGGTAGCGTTTATAATTTCCCAATTGGATGGCAAAGTGCTTCGCTGGGCTGAAACTCTTTGGTCTCAGAATAATCCAATTACACAGTCATTCTCCAGTTTCATCTCCCACTTCAAGGAAGTTTTCGGGAAACCTGCCTGGGATTCATCAATCGGTGAGCAACTATACCATTTGAAACAAGGTTCAATGACTGTGAATGAATATGCTCTTCAGTTCAGAACACCCGCTGCCGCCAGTGGATGGAATGAGCAGTCTCTGATTATTACATACCGTCAAGGACTGGATCCACGAGTGCGGTTGCATCTCGCTGCATACGAGGACACCATCAGGCTGGAATGCTTCATACAACTCTCCATTCGCTTCGCCACTCGTATACAGTCATGTCTCGAAGAGCACCAGGGCCAGCCATTCTATACATCACCCCTCCTCCGTCCAGAATCCGTCAGCCCTCCAGAACCAGCCAACAAACCCATGCAACTGGAGAATACTCGTCTGTCACCCACTGAACGGCAGAAGCGGCTGACCCAGAATCTGTGTCTGTACTGCAGTGGTGTAAAGTACTTGAGTAAATGTACTTCGTTACTGTACTTAAATATTTTTTTGGCTACTTTGTACTTGTACTGAGTATCAAAAATATAAGCAACTTTTACTCTCTACTCAACTACATTTTTGATTGAATATTTGTACTCTTTACTCCACTACATTTGAACTGACACTTATCGTTACTCGCTACATTGTGTTTGTGCACGGCAAGTCTGCATCTTTATCTGCCTTGGCTTATTTCTTGGGCGGAAGAAGCGATATCGCCATCTGCAGGGTATTGAAGGTACTGGATGCTATTTGCCTATATGCGCTACTCCGTTGTGAACGTGAATTAGCAGCCTGCCGAATGCCAGGTGTTTCACATAAATTAGCGACATGGCTGCAGCCACTGATGAAGCCGAAACCAGCACATCATGCAGTGCCAGCACTGATGATGACCATCCCTGGCCTTATTTGAAAGAAATGTTTTCATTTGCCGGTGTACAGAATGACTCTTACAGGATGCGGTGTCCGCTTTGTTTGCCACAAACCACGAAAATAAGTGCTTTTAAGAATTCATCGTCAAATTTGAGGAAACACATTGAGGTAAGAGCCTATTTAATGCTAATTTAATGTCAATTTAGTCAAATTAATCTATACAGACCATGTTTGACTTTACAATGGTATTGTAAGCATAATGTTTGTTAACACAACTTTGCTGTTTGTTAGCAATACCAAAAGTTAATACAGATACTAATATGGTTAAAAAAAAAACAAAACAAAAAACATTGCGACATGACTATATTTTAGTTTAAAATTTTTAGTGCAGTGTGAATGAATGTAGTCACTGAAATCTAATGATCTATATGGGAAGTCTGCTAACCGATTATAAATTGTGCATCAGGTGCATTTAGCTGTGAATTTGAGATTGTATTTATCATTGAATTTATATGTATTTTACTAAGTTGAAAAATATCACTGCTCCTCTTTGTTTCATTTTATTACAGAGAAAACATCCTAACCACTTGAATAACTACTCAGAATTGACCTCGACTTCTCAGAAGAGAAAGAATGTAAGCAAAAATATGGAGCCCCTAACGAAACAACTTAAAATTGGAGAGACCAAGATCATTTCTCAAGCAACCGTTGATAAAGCTGTACTGGGATTCATTGTATACGGTCTCCAACCTTTCAGCGTGGTGAAAGATGAATTTAAGGGCCTGATTCATGACTTGCAGCCTAACTCTACTGTATGCTCACGATCAACCATCTGTGCCAAGATAGAGGAAGCTGCAGGAGGAATGAAGAAAAGTTTAACAGAAGCCATGAGAGGGGTGGAATACATCTGTACAACCACTGATTGCTGGAGTTCAAGGCAGCGCAGCTTTATAAGTATGACAGCGCACTGGATTGACCCAGACAATCTACACCGATGCTCTGCAGCACTTGCCTGTCGACAATTAAAGGGGTCGCACACGTTTGATGTACTTGCAGCTACGATACATGACATACACTATGAATTTGAGATCCATGAAAAAGTTGTCTGTATAACAACAGACAATGGATCAAATTTTTTGAAAGCATTTCGTGTCTATGGAGGTGAGAACATACACGGCAACAATACAAAGTGCAACAGCAACCCCATTAGAAGATGAGGATGAATCTGACACTCAAGATGAGGAGAAATGTAAGGAGATTGAATATGTTGAGGTTGCTGAAATTCTAGCCAAGGATGATCTTGAATTTCATTTGCCCAAGAACCAGCATTGTGCTTGCCATCTTCTGAACCTGGTTTCCACCGTGGATGTTGACACTGCTCAAACGGATGAAACATACAAAAGGTTATCAAGATCATCCTTCTCTAAATGTTGGGCCTTGTGGAACAAGAGTGGCCGGTCCAACAAAGCTGCAGAGATGATGGAAGAGGAATGTAGTTTGCAGTTAATTTGTCCAAATGCCACACGATGGAACTCTTTGTTTCTTTCATTGGAGAGGATCCTGAAGATCATGAAGGAAAAGGGAGATGGTGCTTTCCGGAATCTCTGTGCGGAATTCAAAATCCCCATGTGAGTAATGTTATAATGTAATGATATGCGTTTTCTTTTAAAGTTTCTTTCAGAGACTTTATGCCTTTTTCCACCAGCAAAAGTCAATATTTGTATGCCATCAAGGCATCCTGAATTTTCATATGAAATAATGGATATTTTCTTAAAATTCATTCAAAAATGGGATACAGGAGGGGTAGCAGCAAATCACTTCAAATCAATGCAAAATGTTCTACTATTCAGTGATAATACATTTCTATAATGATTGAGTAGCATCTATATTTTTGCAGTAATCAGCTACTTTAAATAGTCTTAAACAAGGTTTTTCTTTTATAGGTTCACTCCTGCAGAAAAGGCCTTTCTTGGGGAATATGTCACCGCTATGGCCCCTGTTGCCAAAGCGATTAATATCTTGCAGCGAGAAACCAATGTGCACATGGGCTGGCTTGTACCAACACTCAACATCATGGTTTCCAAACTAAAGCGAGCCAAGATATCCATGAAACTGTGCAAGAGCCTGGTAGATGCAATCCTTGCAGGTGTGAACAAGTGCTTTGGTGACATGCTCAATGATCCTGAGCTGATTGCGGCTGCAATCCTGCTTCCGAAGTTTAAAACTTATTGGACAACTGATGCTGCCATCTTCAAACTCGGTTTGTTGAAAGGCATATAAAACTAAATGAAGAGCAGTGACATGCTAATTAGTGCAGATGTGGTTGTTTTTTTTTAAATTAATCGCAAACTGATTTTAGAACTAACTTAAACATTTAGATGGAATAATGGGGGTTCTAGTATTGTATGTAATTTTTGGGACATTTAGGAATATTCTATTTACTTTTATCAGTAATGTGTGAAATTTTTTGAGCCTTGGAATCCTGAGATAATATATTTTAAACTGAATAAGTACATATAAGCTTTATAATTTTAAAAGCACTAAAAATGCTTTTGAATTAAATTGTCGCAGAAACATTACGAAATGTGTATTATATTGTAGGTCTTGACTTCATAAAGGGAAATATGGAGGAGACCTCTCAGCTTACAAGTGATGCCACTTCTTCAGAGGAAGAGGTTTTCTTCAAGCCATTGAAGTCATCCAAGGCACAACAAGGCCCAGCAGTGCTTGATGGCTATCTGACGTGTGCTGGTGATGACATGGGTGTCCTGAAAACCTTCCCACCTCTATTGAAGTTGTCATTAAGGCTCAACACTCCCCTACCTGCATCTGCTGCTTGCGAGCGACTTTTTAGCACTGCTGGCCTCATTTTCAGTCCAAAAAGAGCTAGAATAAATTCCAAGAACTTTGAGAACCAGCTTTTGTTAAAGTTGAATAAAAATATTGCCCCTCTCTGAGACTGAGAGTTACATTATATCAAAGTCAGCTCTGATTTGATTTTTTTTTTTTTTTGGTCCATTTTACTGAAAAGACCTTTTTGAAAAAAAATGTTTTACTTATGCCTTTTTTGAACACTTGAGTTTGACTTAGACAGACTTGTTTGATCTGTGTTTTGTTCTGCCATGTCGAAATATTGAGGTGTTCGATTTCTTTTCTAGTAAAACCTCATAAATAAACTTTCTTGTTTTTCACTGACCTACAATATCTCTTGTGTTGAGGACTAGTGCATCTTTGAGCCAACATTCAGTATGAGTAAAATACTTAAGTACTTTTAAAATGGGATACTTTAAGACTTTTACTCAATTCATATTTGAATTGGTGACTTGTAACTTGTAATGGAGTAATTTTTACAGTAAGGTATCTGTACTTTTACTCAAGTTTGGTTTTCAGGTACTCTTTACACCTCTGCTGTACTGTGGTCTATCTGGGCATTTCATCTCTGAATGCCCCATTCGTCCCTCTCGTCCAGTGGTGAGTGTCATTATTCCTTCGATAAATAAGATGAAACCACTCACCACTATTGTAAACCTTACTGCTGCCGGTGTCTCTATTCCAGTTAGTGCCCTCCTCGGCAACTTCATCTCTGGAGCCCTCTGCCGTCAGCTCAACCTCAAGACGACCGCTACGCCAACCATCTACCAGGTCCACTCGATAATGGGAAGACCTCTCAGTCGAAGACGGGTACGATCTAGTGTCGGCCCAGTGCAACTTCAAGTGGGCATCCTTCATGTCGAGCAACAACATCTGCTGGTTCTGGAGGAGTCCACCACTGACGTGATATTAGGGCGCCCATGGTTGGAGCAGCACAACCCCGTCATTTCCTGGAAGACCGGTGGGATCCTGAAGTGGGGCGACAGCTGCAACTGTTTCTCTACGTTCCCTGTGCTATCCTCTCCTCGTTCCGAAGATCTGTCAGTCTGTGCGATCTCCATAGAAAGCCCCATAAATAAACGTTCAGTGGACATCCCATCATGTTACGCCCCCTTCAGGGACGTCTTCTGCCCCAAGAGAGCTTCCAAGCTGCCTCCACACCGGCCATGGGACTGCGCCATCGACCTGCTTCTGGGTTAGTCAGTGCCCAAAGGAAAAATCTACTCCCTGCCACTTCCGGAGGAGAAGGCCATGGAGGAATATATCAAAGAAACTCTAGCGCAAGGTTACATCCGCCCATCTACTTCCCCTGCTGCTTCCAGCTTCTTCTTTGTGGCAAAAAGGACGGAGGCTTGCGGCCTTGCATTGCAAGATCACTGTTAAATTCTGTTATCCCCTTCCTCTCGTCCCATCAGCGCTGGAACATCTCCGTGGTGCCACTGTTTTCACCAAGTTGGACCTCCGCAGCGCTTACAACCTCATCCGGATACGTGAGGGGGACTAGTGTAAAACAGCATTTGTGACCCCTACTGGACACTATGAGTATCTTGTTATGCCGTATGGATTAGTCAACGCCCCCTCCGTATTCCAGGATTTCATGCATGAGGTGCTCCGGTAGTTTCTCCACAAGTTCGTGCTTGTGTACATCGACGACATCCTGATATACTCCCGGAGCATGGCCGAACATCGCCAACACATTGAGGAGGTCCTGCAACGCCTGAGGGAGTTCCATCTGTTCCTGAAAGCTGAAAAGTGCTCCTTCCACCAACCCTCAGTGCAGTTCCTTGGCTATTACATCGATAGCAGTGGCATCCGGATGGACGTGGGGAAGGTGGACGCCATCAGGACCTGGTCCACACCCACGACTGTAAAAGAACTCCAAAGATTCCTAGGATTTTCAAATTTCTATCGCCGTTTCATTCAAGACCATCACCAGCCCACTCACCAATCTCCTGCGCAATAAGCCCAAGTCTCTGTCCTGGAACCCCGCTGCCACTCAAGCTTTTGAGACCCTCAAGGAAGCCTTCACCACCGCTCCCCTCCTCGTCCACCCAGACCCCGAGAAGCCCTTCATAGTAGAGGTCGACGCCTCGACCACCGGAGTGGGAGCGGTTCTATCACAGCAGCAGGGGAACCCAAGTAGACTCCATCCATGTGCCTTCTTCTCCCGCAAACTCAACCCGGTGGAAGTCAACTATGACATCGGAAACAGGGAGCTTCTTGCCATCAAGCTTGCCCTGGAGGAGTGGAGGCATTGGTTGGAGGGTTCACAGCATCCGTTCATAGTTTTGACTGATCACAAAAACCTGGAGTATCTCAGAGACACTAAACAACTAAACCCACGACAAGCACAGTGGGCCCTGTTTTTTACCCGCTTCAATTTCACTATTTCCTATTGACCTGGATCCAAGAATGTTAAGGCGGATGCCTTATCTCGTCTCCACCGCCCTGACGAAAATACTGAAGAACCTGAACCCATCATGCCCGAAAAGATTTTCGTCAATCCTATCGTCTGGTCTGAAGAAACCCTGCCCTCCTCCAATGTCCCCACCAACACTCCGCCGGGTTGTCCCCCAGGTTTGCTATACATCACCCGGACACGGCGCACTCCTTTCATTCACTCGTCCCACACGTCACTGGGCACTGGCCACCCAGGGGTCAATGAAACCCTCTCGCTGCTAAAAGAGCGCTTCTGGTGGCCGAACATGGCAGCTGATGTCAGAAGGTACGTGCAGGGATGCAAGGAATGTGCCATCTCTAAGAGTCCCCGGCATCTTCCCTCCGGAAAACTCCATCCTCTGCCCGTTCCCAATCGACCCTGGTCACACCTAGAAGTGGATTTCATCACCGACCTCCCTCCTTCTGATAATTGTACTTGCATATTTGTGGTGATTGACAGATTCTCCAAGTCATGTATTCTGATTCCTCTTAGGGGACTGCCCACAGCCATGGAAACTGCTGAATTGATGTTCAACCACATCTTCAGATATTACGGAATTCCAGAGGATATTGTGTCGGATAGATTCATCTCAAGGGTATGGAAATCCTTCTTTTCACTCCTAGGTGTGACCGTCAGCCTCTCCTCAGAATACCACCCTCAGTCGAACGGGCAGACGGAGAGGAAGATCCAAGAGATCGGCCGCTTCCTCCGTATCTTCTGTCACGGCCACCAGGACTCTTGGAACCAGTTCCTGGGTTGGGCCAAGTACGCACAGAATTCCCTGCGACAACCTACCACCAGACTCACCCCCTTCCAGTGCGTGCTCGGTTACCAACCCCCATTGTTCCCCTGGTCTGGGGAACCATCAGAGGTACCAGCGGTCGACTACTGGTTCAGAGAGAGCGAGAGGGTCTGGGACTCTGCACACCACCAGCTACAACGGGCTCTCCACAGACGAAGAATGACAGCCGACCTTCGTCGCTCCGATGCTCCAGCCTACCAGCCAGGACAGAAGGTTTGGTTGTCCACAACAGACATCAGGCTGCGTCTGCCATGCCGTAAACTGAGTCCCAGGTTCATTGGCCCCTTTCCCATCGTCAAGCAGATAAACCCTGTCACATACCAACTCAAACTACCTTCTCAATACAAGATTCACCCCACCTTCCATTTCTCCCTGCTAAAGCCTCACCATCCCTCTGTTTCTGTCTCCACAGAGCCTGGCGCAGCTGCTGAACCACCCCTTCCTCTCTTGGCCCTCAGGAGCGGGCCGTGGAGGGAAGATCAATTGAACACATGTTGTTGGATCGTCTTGGCTAAAAGTTTTGTTCGTGAGATTTACTATGACAATGGCTGGAGAATATGCTTCTCAAGACACCACAAACTCCGACAGCACTGCTTAGATATTATAACTAAAACTGCTGCACTATTTCGAAAAATTATACTTTGGACACAGGCTAATTTGTTTGTGAGAGTTTAATGTATATTATCATATACAGATTTACAACATAAACAATGCTCAGATTGCATAATTTCTTGAAGAACAATGATAGAGAGCAGATCATTCAGAAGAAATGTGATGCAAACAATGGACAATATATCAATATTTCATCTCGCGATCGCTATTTCATTACAAAGGTATGAAGTCCCGTTTTGATTTTGCATGTTTTCATTAGCACACCCGACACAAATTACAATATTACTGTTGATGGAGCATCTATATCGTAAAAAAGACACCGTAGATTGACAGTAAACCTTTAGAACTTTCAAATGATATAACTTATCTTTATTAATATTTTAGATAGTGTCTAAGATAGATAGATAGCTTCTTTAGCTTGCTAACATGATCACGTCACGCTAGGCGGGCGTGGTTTCAGAAACAAGGCACCTCAGTTCCAACCAAGTCCAGCCTCTTTGCCCATTTTCAGTTATCTGGGAGTGACGCGCTGCCACAATGGCAACGGACGCTTTTTCGCTTCAAAAATGCTCTTCAGAAATCTACGGGTGACGTCACAGACACTATGTCCATATTTTTTTACAGTCTATGATTTCAACCAATTCTGGACTTGCGTCCCAAGTGCATCTTTGAATTCATTCGTCCTACGGATTGGTTTGCAGCGATCGACCTGAAGGACATGTACTTTCTCCATTCTTTCTTGACACAGACCGTTCCTTCGGTTTGCAACAGTTGTGCGAGCACAGGGACCTGGTGCTCAGGCACCTCGCCCATCTGGCCCTTTGGGTCAACTGGGAAAAGAGCAAACTCTCCTCCGTGCAGAGGATCTCTTTTCTTGTTTTGGAAATAGACTCAGCCGCCATGTTCACGCAGCTGATGAGTCAACAAGCTGAGTTGCAATTCGAGGGCAAGAGGGCAGTGTTACAAACAGAAGGGACAGAGGCACTGGAATGCAGGTAACAGGTTTTATTGAACAACCAGAAGAGAGTATCAACAGTGCAGGTAAGTGAACAGGTAAATGCAGGTGACTGGTAATGGTAATGGAACTGATACTGTCCTTTTCTTTTGCAGAGGTAGCGGATGCAGAGACTGGCTGGAACGAAGGAGACACAGGAGAACTCACACGAGAGGAGGAATCACAAAGGAGACAGGCACACACTGAAGACAGGTAAGTAGCTTGAAGGAGTCCTTAAGGTGAGCATGAAGGTAGGTTGATGCTTACGAGTCCGGACAGTGAGTGTGTGAGTTTGTGTGTCTTTTGAAGTGCCGTGATTGCTGTGATGATGAGGTGCAGGTGTGCGTGTTTAGTATTCGGGTGAAGGAGTGCGCTGTGATTGGGTGATGGTTGAGCCTGGCGTGTCTGTGACAGGCGGTTCCACTGAAATTATTTGTAGTGATCAGCAGGCAGACATGAGGGCAGATGCCCCCATTACATCAATAGTCCCCTTTCATCTGCCATAATGAAAAAAGCACAGGACCCCAAAACTCACACCTCCAAGAGAAGCAAACAAGGAAATAGACAGGCTAGCAGATAAGAAGGAAGAATGATGGCATTAACATGTCATTGAGCAGGCTAATCCTATCACCATTTTCCCCATTGTTTACCTCAGTCCCTCAGTCCTAAGACGTGAGGTGTGAACTAACTTCCACTCACCAGACAGGTTTTGCCATGTGACTTGAAGTCACAAAGGACCCAAATGGACACACAGTGGACAAAATGGAGCAAATCTTCTCAATTTCCATGAACAGAACTCCATATACTTAATGAGTGTTGTTTGTGTACATGCAAAATATACAAACTTGCTTAAGGTATACATGAATGCATAGGTAGTTTAACATAACCCAATGATGTTTGGACTTTATGTTTTCAGCATGATGCCTAGGTTAATCTGAAATTGGTTTGGGAAGTGAATTATGCATGAGAAAAACCTTAAGGACATTGTTCTAAACATGAACTTTAAGCTACTCAAATGAACCTCATGCAAGAGGGGGGTCATCTAGTGGCCAGCATCAGCTAATCAAAACACTGGATCTGAAAGGTGCCAATTTGCATCTCCCTCCTTCTCGGGACAGATTAAAAGGCTTGTCTCTGAGAGGCTTGTCGGGTTGCTGCAGTTTCCCGTTCTGGTTCCAGGCTCCAGTTCCTATTCCAGTCCCGGTCCCAAAATGTGTTAAGCTAAGTCCAACTCCACAGAGTTTAGAAGTTGCTCTCTCAAGACTCTGAAGCTCTAAAGAGAGAAACAAGGAAGTTCTGCAAGAAGTGAATTTGTGGAGTTTGAAAACTGCACCAGAGACAATGACTACAAGCTTAGCCCCCCATCTTCAAAATATCTTCTGCACCAACTTTAAAATCCTCTCATCAGAGATCCTCCAGATCTGCGTGTTCCAGACTGCCCGGATCTGCACTGACTTCAGAATCTAAAGATCCTTCCGTCTGCGTGTTCCAGAGAATAAGGATTGTCTGCACAGACATCAGAGCCTTCGAGGCTTCTTCAAGGCTTCTTCTTCTGCGTGTTCCAGGAAAAGGACATTCTCTGTGCTCCAGGAGTTCAACGTTCACAAGTACTTCGTGTTCAAGGCTGTGAAACGGATTCTAACTCCTTTCTTCCCACTGCAACGCTGCTCAGCTCAACAAGTGGAAGATGCCACGCCATGACAGCACGACCAGGAAGGCATAAATATCACTTACCATTGTCAGTATATGATTATCTAATTTGCATTAGATTTTGCATAGCTGATATCAGTTAATAACAAATAATCTCTCGGTTTATTTGTTGAGTTCAGAATAAGGTTTACCTTATTTCTTCTAGAGAAACTACAGTTTATCTTTCCATAAGATTAACTTGTAACTGCCATAGTAACATCCTACTCATTCACTTGCATTTATCAATCTTTTTGCACTTTATCCATTCAGTAGTTGTTAGTTACTCTTGTCTATCCTTTTGTTAATAAAATCCATTTATTACGCTTGTGTCTTCTTTGTGTTGATAATACAGTAAGAGGCTCTACAAGTGGCTCTACAAGTTAACAATATCTCACAAATCCTTCAGATTGGTCAGATGATGAACTTCCTCCAATTTATATAATTGTAATTCAGTCAACAATCTTCCAGGATTGTTCTTTATTGTCAAGGTGAGACTTGGCTGGTGTCCCGAAATCTTGGAAGGAATCTGACTCAATATTAAAATTAATACAAAATATTAATATTAATATTTAAGACCATAAATAACTAAATTTGTGGTGCCCTTGAGTGAGGCTAGTCCAAAATCACTACATATTTCAGAGGCTCCAGGGGCATATGGCATCCACAGCAGCCGTCAGGCTGCACGGTTTGCTTCATATGAGACCGCTTCAGCACTTGCTTCACAGCCGAGCTCCAAGATGGGCATGGCAACAGGGCACGCACCGAGTGACAATCACTGTCAAACCTTCACACCATAGTCGGACCTCACTTTTCTACGAGCGAATTTCCAGTCAAGTCATCTTCATTTATATAGTGCTTTTTACAATACAGATTGTTTCAAAGCAGCTTCACAGTGATAATATGAAAATTAATGGACAGAGATTATTTTGGCTTTATAGCAGCTCTAGGGAAAAGTTGTTATCAAGCTAAAGTAGGTTTTTGATTTTTTGATTTTTGATTTTGATTTGATTTTTAAATGACACCTTTTTAACTGAAAACAGAAGACTTTTAATGTGTTCTTGCCGTTCATTTACATGTTTGGTCTATAGGTATGCACGTTTGAATGTGTATGTGCGCAGACACTTAGTCTTTTTTACAAAAGTGACATTGCCAAATTACTTGTCTGGCCTGCATAATACAGAATTATTAGTCATTTCCGTGGATACATGCAAACTGGTATCATTTTAATAATGTTTTATATATAGATAGGGAAAGGAAAGGGAAGGAGGCCTTCGCAGGGGATAGTTTAGTTTACATTTCAGGGTTGGTTGTCGTTGTGTCCAGGTGCAGGTCCTTCATCTCATCTGGATACGGCCTGGATCTGGCAGACTACGGTAAAACCTCGTGATAAACAGAGAGAGACTAGCGTAGACATTCTTCTTGTGATGTATTATGCAGCCTAACAATTTACATGATTTGAATTCTAGAAGTAGATATTGTGTTATGTGTATGCCAGGTTAAAGATATGCGTTTTTAGTCTAGATTTAAACTGACAGAGTGTGTCTGCTTCCCGACAATGCTAGGAAGACTGTTACAAAGTTTAGAGGCTAAAAAGGAAAAGCCTACAGTTAATTTTGATAGTCTAGGTATCAGCTGGCCAGAATTTTGAGATCGCAATAGACATGAAGGACTATAATGTGTTAAGAGCTTGCTCAAGTATTGGGTAGCTAAACCATTTAGTGCTTTGTAAGTAATTAGCAAGATTTTAAAATTTATACAATGTTTATTAGTGAGCCAATGCAGTGTTGTCAAAACCGGGCTAATATGGTCATACTTACACTAGCTGCTGTGTTTTGGACCAGCTGGAGTTTGTTTATTAGGCATGCAGAGCAACCACCGAGTAGAGCATTACAATAATCTAGCTGTAAGGTCATGAATGCATAAACTAACTGTTCAGCATTTGTCATTGTGAGCATATGTCGTAATTTAGATATATTTTTAAGATGGAAAAATGCGGTTTTACAGATGCTAGAATCGTGGCTTTCCAATGAAAGGTTGATATCAAAGAGCACACCCAGGTTCCTAACTGACGACAAAGACTTGACAGAACATCCATCAAGTGTTAGACAGTATTCTAGGTTATTACGTGCAGAGGTTTTTGGTCCAATAATTAGAATCTCTGTTTTTTTTTTTTCAGAATTAAGTAGTAGGAAATTTCTGTAACACTTTCTATGAAGACCATACATATAATGACTTATAGCTCCATTTATACTTATTTATAAGTATTAGTATTTTATAAACGTATTTATAAACACTCATTAAGACCTATACTGCATTATAAGAACAGTTATAGTTACATTTAAATTATTTTTTTAATTACTTATAAGTCATGCATTTGCTTTTTCAATGCTCATGCTCATAATCCATTATACACTGATTTATAAGTATTAATTAGTCAGTCATATGGTTCCATGAATGTATTTATAAAGATGCAACCTGCAATGCTATAATGTTTTTATTCAGATTTATTTCTGTCAAATTAGTGAATATATTGTTAATAGCTGTGTTGTGTTCTTATGAATACTTATTGCGAGTAATAATACAGTTACTAATCTCTATAAATGCATTATTGATGGCTTTAAGTAAAGTAAATACATAGGATGCAATTTTCCTAAATCAAATGTTAAGAAATTATGAAGATGTGCTCATTATACATTTTAAGTTGCTTACTTGTAACTGTAACTAATGAACAATAATTCCTGTAATAATAAAACATAATAATAATAATAATAATAATAATAATAATAAAAACAGAAATCATTAATACAAACAGTTGGGGAAAAAAGTATCTTTTTTAATGTTAAATACTTGCAAAACACTGCAACATTTTTAAAGTATAATTCCAAACTGCTATAAGCAATACCATGCATATGGCTGAGGAGATATAGATTTTAACAAACCAAAATTACCATTCATGACCTCTAATGCAAACATTAGCTATTAAAGTCATAATTAATAACTAATTGGTACAGCAAACAAATATCTCTGGAACTATTTTATATATGATCATTTATAAATCAGTGTATAATGGATTATGAGCATGCACATTGAAAAAGCAAATGCATGGCTTATAAGTAATTATAAAAATAATATAAATGTATCTATAACTGTTCTTATAATGCAGTATAGGTCTTAATGAGTCTATATAAATATATTTATAGAATAGTAATACTTACTTATAAATGGGCCTATAAATCATTATAAGCATGGTCTTCATAGAAAGTGTTACCGAAATTTCTAGTCATCCAATTTTTTTATATCAGCTATGCATTCCGTTAATTTTGTGAATTGGTATGACTGGTCAGGGCACGAAGAAATATAGAGCTGAGTATCATCAGCATAACAGTTAAAACTAATGCCATGCTTCCTAATGATATCTCTCAAGGGTAGAATGTACAAAGTGAACAGCAACGATCCTAGTATTGAGCCTTGCAGTACTCCATACTGAACTTGTTCGTTTACTGCTACAAACTGATAACAGTCAGATAAGTAAGATTTGAACCATCTCAATGCAATTCCACTAATGCCAACATAATTTTCGAGTCTATTAAAAAGAATGTTGTGGTTGATAGTGTCAAATGCCGCACTAAGATCCAGTAACACTAATAAAGAAATACAGCCATGATCCGATGATAAGAGCAAATCATTTGTAACTCTAATGAGAGCCGTCTCAGTACTATGGTACGGTCTAAATCCTGACTAGAAATCCTCACACATACCATTTCTTTCTAAAAAGGAACATAGTTGCAAGGATACTGCCTTTTTTAGTATCTTTGACAGAAAAGGTAGATTCGAGATTGACCTGTAAATGACTAATTCTGTAGGATTGTGGATTTTTAACTAGAGGTTTAATAATAGCCAGCTTAAAAGTTTTCAGTACGTATCCTAATGACAAAGATGAATTAATGGTAACACTTTATAATAACATTCAGTTATAAGTCACTTATAAATTATTAGTTAATGATGAACTAATCATTTACAAAACATGACCTTCTTTTCCTTACGTCACTTCCTGTTTGTTGCTGCCGCGCTGTTTGAGTTAGAGCTCCGTCGAGTTGATTCCTAATTGCTTGTTTTTTTCTTAAAATCAAATTTATAACCTACCATTCTCTCTCTTACGGCGGGGGAACACATCCCTGACACTATTTTATATAAAAAACACTCGGATTGCCTGATAGCGACTACTAGCTGTGAGATATGTGAGCGGGCTAATTCCAAGCCACATATCGTCACTTCTTGTTTGTTGCTGCCGCGCTGTTTGAGTTAGAGCTCCGTCGAGTTGATTCCTAATTGCTTGTTTTTTTCTTAAAATCAAATTTATAACCTACCATTCTCTCTTTTACGGCGGGGGAACACATCCCCGACACTATTTTATATAAAAAACACTCGGATTGCCTTGATATCGCTAGTTTTATCCGACTTCTCGAACATTCGCTACTAGCTTTAGCCCGTTAGCAATAGCGGCGTGGTCACACTAGCGTTTGTACTCTTCTCACTCACAATATTATTGTTCATCTATACTAATGGCGGGCGTACCGAATGTGTCTCTATCTTTGAGTGCAGGTGAGGACACGTTCGAGCTGCATGCGGTGCAGTTGGAGCTGGAGGCCGTGGAACGACAGATCCGGACCCTTCTGGAGAAACAGGCCGAACTACGGGAGCGGCGAACAGCGCTGGAAACATCCCGTGCTGACGCTCACCAATCCTCGGTAAGTTTGCAGCGCGATATTAACATTCCTGCTTCCTCTACGCCGTGTACTTCTCTGCACAAGGCCCGAGAACCCAGAACGCGTTCATCCCAGCCCTCGTTCACTCCGGCGCCGTCACACCAGGGACCTTGGGTTCTTCAGCAACGGAAGGCGCGAGCCAGGCCTCGGACCAGGACCTCTCCCCCTCCGCCGCCCCCGGTCTTCGAGGTCTCGACGAGGAACCGCTTCTCCCCTCTTCGCGAGGCAGAACGAGACGCCGTGGTCATCTGAGACTCCATCGTCCGTCACGTCCACGCTACCACAACCAAAGGTAAGGTGCGCAGTCACTGTTTTCCTGGTGCTCGTGTCCTCGATGTCTCTGCGCAGGTTCCCGCGATCCTGAATGGCGCTGAGAGCATCGGAGCTGTTGTTCTGCACGTGGGGGTGAATGACACCAGGCTGCGGCAGACGGAGGTGCTGAAGCAGGACTTCAGGAGCCTGATCGAGACGGTACAAGCCACATCGCCCGCGACGAGGATCATCGTGTCCGGACCGCTTCCGACGTACCGACGTGGACATGAAAGGTTCAGTAGATTATTTGCTTTAAATGAATGGTTAATGTCTTGGTGTACTGAACAGAAGCTGCTCTTTATAAATAATTGGAATCTTTTCTGGGAGCGACCTAGGCTCTTCCGTGCTGATGGCCTGCACCCCAGCAAAATCGGAGCTGATCTTCTGTCGGAGAACATCTCCAAGACGCTTCGCACCGTATGACTAGTAAGTCAAACCTCAAATCACAGTCTGTGTTCTACCCACTTAATTGATAGAAATGTGAGTGTAATACAGTCTATAGAAACTGTGTCTATTCCCTGAATAGTGAGGTTCAACTATAAAAATAAAGGATCTAGAAAAAATCTGATCGTGATCAAACCAGAAATTCGCAAAATTACCGAACAAAAACAATTTCTAAAGCTAGGGCTACTAAACATTAGATCGCTGACACCTAAGGCGGTTATTATAAATTAAATGATCACAGATAATAGTCTTGATGTAATTTGCCTTACTGAAACATGGCTTAAACCAAATGATTATTTCGGTCTTAATGAGTCTTGTCCACCTGGCTACTGTTATAAAAATAAATGCCGTCCAGTTGGCCGTGGCGGTGGTGTTGCAACAATCTATAGAGAGATTCTTAACGTTACCCAGAAAACAAACTACAGGTTTAATTCATTTGAAATTCTCGTGCTAAACGTTACACTCTCAGATATAAATAAAAAGTCGCTACTATCTCTTGCTTTGGCTACTGTTTATAGACCTCCAGGGCCTTATGTTGATTTCCTAAAAGAGTTTGCAGACTTTCTCTCAGACCTATTGGTCAACGTTGATAAAGCGCTGATTGTTGGAGATTTTAACATTCATGTAGATAATACAAATGATGCGTTAGGGGCTGCGTTTACAGATTTACTAAACTCGTTTGGGGTCAAACAAAACGTCACTGGACCCACTCACCGTCTTAATCATACACTAGATTTAATTATATCACATGGAATCAATCCTACTGATATAGAAATTCTACCGCAAAGTGATGATATCACTGATCATTACCTTGTAACATGCGTACTGCATACTGCTGATATTTGTCAAATTGCGCCACGATATCGACTAGGTAGAACAATTCTTCCGACAACTAAAGATAAATTCACAAATAAACTGCCTGATCTGTCTCACCTGCTCATTGTACCCAAACACACAAATGATCTTGAGAAAATTACTAGCAGTATGTGCACCACTTTCACTAGTACATTAGATACTGTTGCACCGATGAGATTAAAAAAGGTTAGAGAGAAAAATACTGTACCATGGTACAACAATATTACTCACGCTATCAAAAGAGAAACTCGTAATCTAGAACGCAAATGGAGACAAACTCGTTTAGAGGTCTTTAGAATCGCGTGGAAAGACAGCTCGTCCCGTTATAGAAAGACTCTAAAAGCAGCCAGGGCCGAGCATCTCCGCAAACTCATAGAAAATAACCAAAACAATCCAAGGTTCTTATTTAGTACAGTGGCTAGATTAACAAATAAACAGACATCACCAGAACAAAACATTTCATTACAGTTTAGTAGCGAGGACTTTATGAATTTCTTTACTGAAAAAATCGAAAGCATCAGAAATACGGTTGTAAATGTACAACCCTTGACAGAGTTTTATGATTCAGCCTCAATTATCGTCCCTCAAGAACAGTTGCAGTGCTTTACAACTATAGGACAGGAAGGGCTAAATAAACTTATCACAGCGTCTAAACCAACAACATGTTTATTAGATCCAATACCCACTAAACTACTGAAAGAATTGTTACCTGTAGCAGAAGAGCCTCTTCTCAATATTATTAACTCGTCTTTATCTCTAGGTCACGTTCCAAGACCGTTCAAGTTAGCAGTTATTAAGCCTCTCATTAAGAAACCACAATTAGATCCAAATGTATTGGCAAATTACAGACCCATTTCAAATCTTCCATTTATATCGAAAATATTAGAAAAAGTGGTGTCGGTCCAATTGTGCTCCTTCCTGCAAAAAAATGCTATCTATGAAAAATTTCAGTCAGGATTCAGGTCTCATCATAGCACAGAAACTGCGCTCGTTAAAATTACAAATGACTTACTTCTAGCTTCTGACCAAGGCTGTATCTCAATACTAGTGTTACTTGATCTCAGTGCTGCGTTCGACACTATAGATCATAAAATACTCCTAGATCGACTACAGAATTACATTGGTATCCAGGGACAGGCATTACGGTGGTTTAGGTCGTATCTATCAGACCATCACAATTTTGTTTATTTAAACGGGGAAAAATCTAAGATAACAATAGTAAATTATGGAGTGCCTCAAGTATCTGTGTTAGGCCCTCTGCTATTTTCAATATACATGCTGCCACTTGGTAATATTATAAGAAGACATGGAATTAGTTTCCACTGCTATGCCGATGATACTCAATTATATATTTCAACACAACCAGATGAAAACTCTAAATTATCCAATCTGACAGAGTGTGTTAAAGAAGTAAAACATTGGATGACTAGTAATTTTCTTCTATTAAATTCAGATAAGACTGAAGTATTACTTATTGGGCCAAAAACCTGTACACAGAATCTCTCAGACTACAATTTGCATTTAGAAGGATGTACTGTTACTCCATCCTCGACAGTTAAAGACCTGGGTGTTATATTAGACAGCAACTTGTCCTTTGAAAATCATATTTCATATGTTACAAAAACAGCCTTCTTCCACCTCAGAAACATTGCTAAGATACGGAATATGTTATCTGTTTCAGATGCAGAAAAGTTAGTTCATGCTTTCATGACGTCTAGACTAGATTACTGTAATGCATTACTAGCTGGTTGTCCTGCTTCCTCAATAAACAAGCTACAATTGGTACAAAATGCAGCTGCTAGAGTTCTTACCAGGTCAAGAAAATATGATCATATAACACCAATTTTATCATCTCTTCACTGGTTACCTATTAAGTTCCGTATCGATTATAAAGTACTGCTAATGACCTATAAGGCTCTAAATGGTTTAGCTCCTGTGTACTTAACCGACCTTTTATCGCCCTACAATCCTTCACGCTCTTTAAGATCACAAAACTCTGGACTTCTGGTTGTACCTAGGATAGCTAAGTCCTCTAAAGGAGGGAGAGCGTTTTCACATTTGGCTCCTAAACTCTGGAATAGCCTTCCTGATAATGTTCGGGGCTCAGACTCGCTCACCCAGTTTAAATCTAGATTAAAGACACATCTCTTCAGCCAAGCATTCACATAATCCATCTCATATCAGATCAATTGCACATGACTATCTTTGCTTAATGTTATGAACAGCAGCTATGCTAATTATTCTCCATTTGCTTTTCTGTTTTACCTCGGGACGCCCGTCCCGAGGTGACTAGAGAGTACATCAGTTTCAGTTTGGATCCAGCCTCTTAAGAAGACCTCAGATGACTAAAACTTTGGAAGAGACGGCGCCAACTCCTGCGATGACTTCAGAAGATGCAACATCTGGATCAACACGCACATTCACATTCTATAAATCCTAATTATTGTTAATATGTAATTCATTTTTCCAGGAGCTCTTTGCTTCTACCTCCAATTAAATTGCTAACAGTGATTGTATGTTAATCGCCTAAATTATTACATTATTAGCTAACTGCAGTCTCCAAATTGTAATGTTGATATGCATTCTCTGTAAAGCTGCTTTGAAACGATATGTATCGTGAAAAGCGCTATACAAATAAATGTGAATTGAATTGAATTGAACTATATGTTCATAAATGATTAATAAGTGATATGGTAACATTTTATGAATGTTTTATTAATTCAGTTATAAGTAATTTATAATTTATTAGTTAATGATTAACAAATCATTTACAAAACATGACTATACGTTCATAAATGATTAATAAGTGTTATGCTAATGATTTACAAATGTGTTGTAAGTTATCTTAAAAAAATGCTTAAATCACGAAATAAATCAAACAGATCATTAGTAGATGGTTTATAAGTTATTAGTTGATACATTATTTATCACTTATAAATCATTGAAGTATTTATGTCAAAATTGTTTTAGTGTAATTATCTCAATAAACAATTGTTAATCACGAACAAATGATTAACAAACCATTAGTGAATGATCAGTATTTGATTTATTGATGAAGTTCTAAGCTGGTCAGTGTTCAAAAGCACAAACATGCAGGTATGCTAAAGCACTATTTTTAAGAAGAGTAATTTATTTGTTTTGAAGTGGATAAACATTTATAAATGCCTTACAGTCAGGTGATTCCAGTGGACTAAGTTAAATCCTTTCAGTCATCAGCACAGATGTGTGTTCTGTGTGGATTGTGTGGGATCTAGTGATAAAGTAAACCTCTCAGCCGGTTTTACCTTCCACTGAAGCTCACATCAGGTGCACAGAGTTAAAGACTCCATATGTGTCAGAGAAGACACTCACCAGTCAGCACTTACACTGCAGTACACACTACAAAGTGTTCAACACCTGTTATTGTCACAGACACGCCAGGCTCCAACACCCTCCAATCACAGCGCACTCCATCTCCCGAGTACTGATCACACACACCTGCACCTCATCAGCACGCCAATCTGCACCAGTATAAGAGACACTCACACTCACTCAGTCACTGTCCGGTCTCGTTCGCATCTAGACTTACCTACATGCTTACCTCAAGTACTCCCAGCGATCTACCTACCTGTCTCCAGCGTTTCCAAGTCTCCTCCTGTGTTCCCAGTCTGTGTGTGAGTGTCTCCTGTCTCCAGCGTTGTCCATCTCCACCGTCTTCCAGGATCTTCACCTATACAAACACAAAGGACAGTATCATTCATCTTCATCTCACCATTCACTCTGTAGTTCACCTTATACTCACCTGCACGACTGTTTACTCTGCTGTGTGTTCAATAAACATCCGTATCTGTGATCTCCTGTCTCCGACCCTTCTGTACTGTAACAGTTATAGATGATGTGTAAATGCATGAATAAATCAATTACAAAGATTTCTGCATTCCCTATTCTAAAGTGTAAACTATTCATCACTTATAAATGTTACATATCATTTGTAGACCTTTCTTACCTGTTACAAATTATTTTTATATGTATACAAGTCATTTATAACACTTTCTGCATCCCCTATTCTAAAGTGTAAGCTATTCATCACTTATAAATGTGTTACATATCATTTGCAGATCTTCCTGTTACATGATCCATCTCATTCCATCACTTTACCCAAGCCTAAACTTTACATTATTTAAAAAAAAAAAAATTACCACTCTGCCACCGTTTAATCAGCACTAAATCATTTAATTTTTATTTTGCTTTTCATGGAACAGCTCCTCGCCATAACATGAAAACGCACCATAAACTGATCATAAACATAGTCCATTATTTTGTGCATTTTATTTCAAGTCTTCAGAAGTCGTATGATACCACCGTGTGAGGAAAAGATTTTTATTCTGTTATATAACAATTATACATTAATAATCGTACCTATCCACCGTTTCATAACTTTCAAAATTGCCGCTTCTAACAATACGACACAGGTTTGCGGCAGTGACGTCAAACATCGCTCCTTATTGGCTGTCACTTGTGATTTGCGACTACCATAGAGTGTTTGCGACATGCCGAATTAGAGTTGCTGTGTTGAGTTAGATTCAGCGCGACGCTTTAAAGGATGGAAATGCAGATCAGGGGAATGTTTGCAGTGATTAAACACTTTAATTTCATTCTGTAACTCACACAAAATTATGTTTTGCTGGTAATGTAGCACACGCTTCATTTTGTCTGTTCTTTATACTGCTTTTTGTAATGTTTTAAATAATTTATTGTGACTAACGCACATTTATCTGCCTGTTACACTTCGTATATTGTCAAAATGGTTATGCTTAAGGTTATAGGGTGGAGTAGGGAGCTTAAAATTATTCTTTTTATACAATAGTATATCAACTAAGACAACAGTTACTGTAAATATATCTATATTGCATTTTTATTTTTGTAAAGTGGCTAAAAATTGGTCATGTTTAGGTATAAGGGGTGAGTTAGGGGCTCAAAGATATCTATATAATAGTAAAATATATTTGCATACAAATATAAACTTTATATACAAATATATAATTTAAATATCATATAAGGGATTCGTATAGATTTTTATATCCTGTAACTGAAAGGTATACCAGAACCTTTGCATATGGCAAATAAATGGTAAATTTACAAATTGCAGTTTGTAAATAATTTATAAAGAAGATCTGCAAATGATATGTAACACATTTATAAGTGATGAATAGTTTACACTTTAGATTAGGGGATGCAGAAAGTGTTATAAATGAGTTGTATACATATACAAATAATTTGTAACAGGTAAGACAGGTCTACAAATGATATTGAACACATTACAAGTGATGAATAGTTTACACTTTAGAATAGGGGATGCAGAAAGCATTATAAAAGACTTGTATACATATACAAATAATTTGTAACAGGAAAGAAAGGTCTACAAATGATATGTAACACATTTACAAGTGATAAATAGTTTACACTTTAGAATAGGGGATGCAGAAAGCTTTGAAAATGATTTATTCATGCGTTTACACATTATCTATAACAGGTGTTGAACACTTTGTAGTGTGTACTGCAGTGTAAGTGCTGACTGGTGAGGGTCACTCTGTGCACCTGATGTGAGCTTCAGTGGAAGGTAAAACCAGTTGAGAGGTTCACTTTATCACTAGATCCCACACACTCCACACAGAACACACATCTGTGCTGATGTGTGAAAGGATTTAACATAATCCACTGGAATCACCTGACTTTAAGGCATTTATAAATGTTTATCCACTTCAAAACAAATAAATTACTCTTCTTAAAAATAGTGCTTTAGCATACCTGCATGTTTGTGCTTTTGAACAATGACCAGCTTACAACTTCATCAATAAATCAAATACTGATCATTTACTAAAGGTTTGTTAATCATTTGTTCGTGATTAACAATTGTTTATTGACATAATTACACTAAATCAATTTTGACATAAATACTTCAATGATTTAATCACTCAATGAGTGATAAATAATGTATCAACTAATAACTTATAAACCATCTACTAATCATCTGTTTGATTTATTTCATGATTTTATTTTTTTTTTAAAGATAATTTACAACACATTTGTAAATTGTTAGCATACCACTTATTAATCATTTGAACATGAACATATATCGTCATGTTTTGTAAATGATTCGTTCATCATTAACTAATAACTTATAACTTATAATGTCTCATAACTGAATTAATAAAACATTCATAAAATGTTAGCATATCACTTTAATAATCATTTATGAACGTATAGCCATGTTTTGTAAACGATTCGTTCATCATTAACAAATAATTTATAAATGGCTTATAACTGAATGTTATTATAAAGTGTTACCCTAACATACCCATGCATACAAGTTTAGACAATTCTTCCTCTCCTATAGCAATGAATGAATGGAATTTTTCCTCAGGGACACTACAATGCACTGATTGATGTGATACTGTAGTAGACGGTTGCATAGTTATAATTTTCTCTCTAATATTATCAATCTTGTAAGTAAAGAAGTTCATAAAGTCATTACTGCTGTGCTGTTTGGAAACGTCTGGGGTTTAAGCTTTATTTCTCATTAATTTAGCCACTGTATCAAATAAATACCTAGGATTGTGTTTGTTTTCTTCTAAGAGGGTTGAAATATAATCAGATCTAGCAGTTTTTAACCCTTTAAGACCTGAAGGCATTTTTAGAGTTTTTTATTTTTTATTTTTTTTCTGAGTGACATACACAAAAGTAAAGATTCATAACTCCAAAACTATAGCAAGGAGAGTCAAAAAGTAGGTATCATTTAATAGAACACTTTTTAAATTTTTAGAAAAAATAAATTACATTACATTTGGACATTTTCATGCTGAGAAACTGCTGATAAAAGACAATATATATATATATATATATATATATATATATATATATATATATATATAATTTTTATTATAAATAAACGCTCCCGTAGGTCTTAAAGGGTTAAGGTCTTTCTGTATGCAATCATGTTCTCTCTCCATGAAATGTGAAAAAGCTCTAGTTTTTTTTTTGCCTTCAGCTGCGCTCCATTTTTCTAGCTGCTCTCTTAAGGGCCCGAGTGTGCTCATTGCACCACAGAGTTGGATTATTTTCTTTAATCTTTTTTAAGCGCAAAGGAGCAACTGTGTCTAAAGTGCTGGAAAAGAGAGAGTCAATAGTTTCTGTTGCAACATCAAGTTCTTCTAAGCTATCTGGTTTGCTGAGTAGATGAAACTAATCAGGAAGATTATGTATAAAACAATCTTTAGTGGTAGAAGTGATGGTTCTACCATATTTGTAACCGGGAGTTGGCTTTGCAGCCTTGGATAAATGAAGAATACATAAGACTAGATAATGATCTGAGATATCATCGCTCTGCTGCAGAATTTCAACTGCATCAACATCAATTCCATGTGACAATATTAGATCTAAAGGATGATTACGACAATGAGTGGCTCCTGACACATGTCGTCTAACTCCAACAGAGTTTAAAATGTCTGTAAATGCCAGTCCAAATGTGTGTAAGGACTTTATCTTTATCTGCAGCCAGTACTAACTCTGATACAAAATCAGTAAATTTTTTGATAAAGTCTGTATGGTGCCCTGGTGGCCTGTATACAGTAGCCAGCACAAATGTCAAGTGGGATTCATTATGTACACTAGATATTGTTACATAAAGCACTATCACTTCAAAAGATTTATATTTGAAACTAGACCTCTGAGTAATACTGAAGATATTGCTATAAATTACAGCAAAACCTCCCCCTTTGCTTTTTGGATGAGGCTCGTGTTTATAACAGTAACTTTGAGGGGTGGACTCATTTAAAGTAATGTAATCATCTGGTTTTAGCCAGGTTTCTGTCAAAGATAGCACATCTAGGTTATGATCTGTAATCATATCATTTACAAAGAGTAATTTTGTAAAAAGGGATCTAATATTAAGCAAATCGAGTTTTATCATTTGTTCATCTGGATTATATCTGTTTTTTAATTGTTGAACATCAATTAAATTTTTACCCTTAAATGGGAATGAGAGTTTTTTTTTTTTTTTTTTGGTATTTACTAATTCAAGGAACAGACACAGTCTCTATGTGATGATATCTAGGTGAAAGAGTCTCTATGTGTTGGGATTTATCTGACTACCGTGATGTGAGACAGCTAGCAGATGGTCGGTTTAGCCAGTCTGTCTGCTTCCTGACATGGGCCCCAGTTAGTCAAAGTTCATCATTCATACCATCTCTTTTCAACAGGTCAGGTCTGCCCCAAAAACTTTTCCAACTGTCTATGAACCCTATATTATTCTGCGGACACCACTTAGACAGCCATCACTCCGACGAACAGGAAGCCAGAGCAAATTACAGTGTCTGACATCATACTTGCGAGTTCACACACCTCTTTAATGTTAATTTTAGTGATCTCCGACTGGCGAAGTCAAACATCATTAGTGCCGAGGTGAATAATAATCTTAGAGAATTTATGATTAGCTTTAGCCAGCACTTTCAAATGTGCTTTGATGCCAGACTCCCAGCAAACGTGTGACTATGGTGGCTGGTGTCTCTATTTTCATGTTCTGTGTAATAGAATTGCCAATAACTAGGGCACTTTCAACAGGATTCTCAGTGGGTGTGTCACTGAGTGGGGAGAACTTGTTTGATGTTCTAATCGGAATGGAAGAGCGGTGTTTTGTCCCGTGACTATGTCATCTCACAGTCCAGGCATGTTGTTGTCTCAACAAATGCCTCTGCCACGGACTGAAATGCCATGTGCAACAGGCATGCTACGTCAGACTCCTGGATGGGATCCCGACTTCAGTGGCATGTCAATTGCCTTGAGTTGCTAGCAGTACGACTTGCTCTGCACCACTTAAGGGCCCTGCTGAAGGGCAAGCATCTACTGGTCGCTTTATGCCGTTCATATTCTGGGCAAGCTCAACCGTGCAGCTGACGAGCTCTCACGCCCCAGAGAATGGAGACTCCCCAGATGGTACAGCTTATCTGGGAAAGCTTTGGAGATGCATATGTAAACCTGTTTGCCCCTCCAGACACTTCCCACTGCCAGTTATTTTACTCCCTGACCGGGGGGACCCTCAGCACGGATGTGCTGGCACACAGCTGGCCGCGGGGTCTGTGCAAGTATGCATTTCCCCCAGTGAGCCTTCTCGCACAAACATTGTGCAAGATCAGGGAGAATGAGGAGCAGGTCCTCTTGGTTGTGCCCTATTGGCCCAACTGGACCTGGTTCTCCGAACTCGTACTCCTCGCAGCAGCCCCTCCCTGGCCAATTCCTCTGAGGAAGGACCGTTTCTTTCTCAGAAAGGGGCCACCCTCTGGCACCTGTGTCCGGAACTTTGGAACCTGCATGTGTGGGTTCTGGATGGGACGCAGAAGATTTAAGTACTTTGCCACCTCAGGTGGTAACTACTATTACTTCGGCTAGAGCCCTGTCTACCAGACAGGCCTACGCTTTGAAGTGGAACCTCTTCATTGCCTGTTGTTCTTCTTGTCCTAATTGACTCCAAATCGGTGGGGAAGCATGACCTGCTTATCAGGTTCCTGAGAGGGGCTAGGGGGCTTAATCCACCTCGCCCTCAGCAGTTGCCCTCTTGGGATCTCTGGTGCTCTCTGCAGCCCTATCAGCGCTGCAGAGAGCACCCTTTGAGCCATTGCTCTCAGTGGAGCTAAAGTTCCTCTCTTTGAAAACGGCGCTCCTGATGGCTTTGGCCTCTGTTAAGAGGGTCGGGGACCTACAGGCATTTTCAGTCGACGAAGCATGCCTGGAATTACCTGGACCAGGTGGTGAACTTGCAAGCGCTGCCCTTGGAGGAGGCAAACCCAGCCCTGGTGCTGCTCTGTCCAGTACGCACTCTCCGCACTTACATAAACAGAACTCAGTGCTTTAAGACCTAAGACCAGCTCTTTGTCTGTTACGGAGGCCAGCAGAAGGGAAAGGCTGTCTCCAAGCAGAGGTTATCCCACTGGATAGTGGATGCTATAGTCTTGGCTTACCAGGCTCAAGACCTGCCATGCCCCTAGGGGTGAAAGCACACTCAACCAGGAATGTTGCTTCCTCCTGGGCGTTGGCGCATGACGCCTTGCTAACAGACATTTGTAGAGCTGCGGGCTGGTTGACACCTAACACATTTGCAAATTTTTTTAATCTCCATGTACCGCCCGTGTCCTCCGGTATACTCGCCCCAATTGGCCAGTAAGTAGGACCTGCTCTGTGTGGATCTTGCTTGCTGCGCCATTCCACTCTACAGACTGGATGTATGCGCTATTCTCCTCAGGTGAGTTCCACAGTTCAGAACCCTGGGTTCCTCCAGCACTGATGCCTGACACCTGTGTGCATGCCCAGTTGGTCAGCCCTCGTGTCAGACTAGGTGCCTCCATGTGTTGTGATTCCCCTTCTGGCCAATCCCACGTGTGAATTTCCACAGTAAGCCTCTTTCGGTATCACGTCTTTCCCTTGGCAAGACTACTCTTGCCATCTCTGACGTTGAACATGTCCACCCTGTTGGCTGGGTTACCTCAGAGATCATCTATATGTATCACCACCTATGCCGGTTCATGTGTGCTTTGTAAGACCTCCCTATGAGCAGGCAGCCTGTTAGCATACTTCCAGATGGAATGTGCATACCCAGTTACTTCTGTGTTAAACAACAACGACAAGAATGCATCCCTGAAGTGTCAGCAGAGATTGTGTCAACTAGACCATCCCCTGTGAAGGCTTCACCGACACAACAGCCGGTGGCACAGATTCCCAACGAACTGTCCCATACCGGCGTGATAAATACGATCTTCAACTAGATGAAACTGGATTAAATATTTTGACTGTTGCAATCCCAATCGGATTTATGACCTGTAATACTGCCTAAATCATAATTAAGCACTGTTCGCTGTTGGCCAGAGGAGAACTGGCCCCCCGACTGAGCCTGGTTTCTCCCAAGGTTTTTTTTAATAACTATTGATTTTTCAATAGAATGAATCAATACTGAATTTAAGCTGGACACCATTTTCTTTAAGAGCTGCTGTGCAGCCAAAATTATTTACCAGTTATCACTGTAAAGCTGCTTTGACACAATCTGCATTGTAAAAAGCGCTATATAAATAAAGGTGACTTGACTTGACTTAAAGGATTAGTTCATTTTCAAATGAAAATTACCCCAAACTTTAGAGCTCGTGTTGCAAATTCTGCAGACCAAGGTAGTCAGCGTACCATTGACTCATTTTTGTACCACTCGAAGGTGATTGGCCTCTCAGGCAAGACCCCATTCATCAGAATGTTCTGACGTAACGTCTCCATTCCCCTCATTCAGGGAACGAGGGTTCTCATAACCAGGTGCTGCTTAAACTATTTGAAGTACTATTATCTTCAAGGATGAGGTTTGCTAGAGCTCACAATTGAGGGATAATTTCCTGTTTTGAGTTATGTTTTGTAGTCCTTTGTAGTTTTTCTAGTTGATTAGTTCTGTGATCATTCCCAAGTGTGTCTTGTTTGCCTATTACCCCTCTAGTATTTTTATCCCAGTGTTTCTTGTCGAGTCTTGTCCTACACGGGTGTACGTTTGGTGCTACTTATTCTGTTCTCAGTTCCCTGGTCTCTATTGTGGTTTTGTAAGGTTTTTTTTTTATTATTAAAAAAAATCATTATGCTCCGAAGCTTCCTGAAGCAGCGTTTTGAAATAGGTCATCAGTATATAAGTCGTTATTTTGTATTTTTTGGCGCACCAAAAATATTCTCGTCACTTTATAATATTAATATTAAACTACTGTACTCACATGAACTGATTTAAATATGTTTTTAGTACCTTTATGGATCTTGAGAGAGGAAATGTCATTGCTCCCTATGCAGGCCTCACGGAGCCATCAGATTTCAACAAAAATATCTCAATTTGCGTTCCGAAGATTAACAAAGGTCTTACAGGTGTGGAACGGAGTGAGGGTGAGTAATAAATGACAGAATTTTCATTTTTGGGTGAACTAACCCTTTAACAGAATTGTTACCAAGCAGCACACGGATGCAATACTGATGTGATTAAGGTCGCAGGTGTGCGTTTAGAGCAGTGGTAACCAAACCCGTTGATTGCGATCGACTGGTAGATCTTTATCACCGTCCAAGTAGCTCCCAAAAATAACAGAAATATGAGTACAAAAATACATTACATTTCTCTAATGTTTGTACTGTATTTTTTGTATTTATTTTTCTGTTATTTTCGGGAGCTACTGGGACAGTGATAAAGGAAAATAGCTCACATCATGCCTGAGTCTGTAAATGGCCATTAACAGAGGCGCTGAAGACGGACGCAAAGAGGAAAAATTTCTGTAGCAGGCAGAGCAGCTCACTGTTCACGATGCTCGAAATATAGGAAGAAAATATAAATATTGAATTGGGGGGTGAGGGGTTATATGAATGTATCTCTGAAGGGAACTGACTGTCTTCAGTTCCCTTCATTTTATTTTCCTCTTACCTCCGAATAAAGTAGTAGGCCTATTTATAAGCGCAGTGCTGCTTTGTTTACAGCGGTAACCAAGGAAACGCTGTATCACTGCTCTTCCATAAGCACCACTTTCTGTCAGAGAGTGAATTTGCGTCTCATTCAGCCTGTCTGCTGTTTATGTTTCATGCTTTTTTGTGTGTTGTTACGACCGTCTAGGGCCAGCCGCAACATAAATTAATGTGTGCTCACTCACAAAGATAAATTTTCAACAAAGGTAAATTTATTAACAAAATACAGTGGAAACCATAAACAAAGGGATTAAATTCAGGAGTGGACCAGGCCAATAACAAACAAAAATAACTAATTTTAATACCCTCTAAATTCCCTAAAAAAAAACAAAAACAAAAACACACACACACACACACACATTTGATATTCAACAGTGCTTTGATCTGCCTGCATTGACACTATTCTTTTAAGAGCTGCTGTGCAGCCAAATAATGTACCAGTTATCAATGTAAAGCTGCTTTGACACAATCTACATTGTAAAAAGCGCTATATAAATAAAGGTGACTTGACTTGACTTGACATGAAAAGAAAAATACAAAGAAACTTCCCTAACTCCCTTAACCCAAAACATAGAATAAACGATATATTCAAAAGAAATGGCGTCGCACTCCCTACTTCCCTTAAACTGAGTATTTAAAAATAATATTTACACAATAGCTGAAGACAAAGGCAATACTGAGAATTGTAAATCGAACTGAACAAAAGCAAGTTTTTCAAAGCACACACAATCAAAGACGAGACAAAAACAGAGCAAAACAAATAGCACAAAGTCGGCCTTGATAGTGTGTTTGGGGTGGTCATTATCAGCAATGGGAATCGACCAATCGGGCCCAGAAAAAAAACATAAGATGTAACAGTGTGTGTAGCATATAATTTCACAAAGATAAAGTCAGACCATTCTTTTTTTTTTTGCTTTAAATCTTGAAATTAAATATAAATCAAATCAAAAACAACTTTTAATGCAACGTGTGTAGCATCTTTGTTTAGATCGTGATTAAAATGCAGTGGTTACCTCTAATTTGAAATGGCTAGATATTTTTGTTTAAGGCCAAATTTGCTTGTTATAGAGCAAATAAACAATATAATATAATAATAATAAAATATCTGTAACCATCTGGAATCGGCCAATTTGACTGTAAAAATAAATAAACAAATCAAAATCTGAACTGTCCATGAAAAAGTATTAAATACAATCTGGGTCTTTTTCTATCAATTCTTCAATAGGTAGATCTTGTCTTTCATAAAGGTCAAGGTCAGAGATCTTGGGCTTAAAAAGATTGGTGACCACTGGTTTAGAGACTTATTGTTTATTTGTAAGTATTTGTGCATAACAATTACACATACCAAAACATACTTTTTTTGTACATTTGGGTAGACACTGAAATGTAAAATATGGATATACTGGCAGCATCTAAAACACAAGCAGTATAAATATTTATGAATCCCTTATGTAATTTTTTTTTTTTTTTTTCAATTTCATAGATCTCTTAACCCTGTCCCCCAACACACACACACACACACACACACACACACACACACACACACACACACACACACACACACACACAGGTGTGAGTGCATGATTGGTTCCTAGGTGGGGGATTGTGGGAAATGGAGTCCATATGATGACAATGAAACATGGACCCAGGGCACATGTAACAGTTCCAAAGATGAACAAAGGTCTTACGGATTTGGTACGACATGAGGATGAGTAATTAATGACAGAATTTCCATTTTTGGGTAAACTAACCCTTTAATTAATCCCTGCACCTGTTCTGTTTTATGTTGATTACTCTTCCTATGTATTTAACACTCTGGAGTCGGTTAAGTCGTCGGCGCCTTTACTTGCTTTTTTTCTTATCAGTGCAGAAGAGACTTGAAATACTCCAGCAATTTTGGACATACAAATAAGAGTTATATATTATTAAAAACTGTGGAATGTCTTCTTTTATTTGTGTACACTCACAGTAAAAACAAAATGTTGTGCTTTTGGCAAAATAAAGAAAACTAACATGATTCGCGACCTGCCATCTCTATCTGAATGAAGTCTGTGACGAGCAGGGCGGGCGAGAGCCGTGAGGGAACGGCGCGAGGCCGGTGACACGAGTGATAACGAGCATCAGCTGTGAGTTGCACCTCGAATCTCTCACAGAGGAGCTCCGGAAGCATAAAAGGGGAGCGACGACAGTGAAGGACAAGAGAGGACCAGGCCTGGACTTTATTTTATGGTTTTGTTAGTTTGTGTGGCCGGCAGACGTCCTTGAGGGTCTGCCGGCATTACTTTCGTTTTGTTCTTTGTTTATTTAATATTTAAGTTATGTTGAATGTTCGCCGGTTCCCGCCTCCTTCTTCCCGTATATACGAACTGTGTTACAAAGTCCATTCTGATAGTCCTCAGAAAATGAATTGTAACTTACTAATATTTTAGAACTGTAACTATACTAATCACACAAGCATGAGACATATGTCCAAAGAAACGTTAAAATGTCAGGTTTTAAATCATTTAAGTCAAATCAAAAACAAATATTCTCTGTTTATGTAATCTGTTTGAAAAGAGAGAGATGTCAGTCATTCGTGAGTCATCTTATTGTCATTAATGTCGCCACGCCCATGAAGCGCACGCACTATTCAAACGCAAATTCTGAGGCAATCAATGCAACAGAGAGTGAACGCTCACATCAGCTTGGAAAAATGCATCAAGCTTAGTCAGATTCATGTACATCATTTTGAGACACAGTGAGGAATAATTCTGGAAGAATTTACTTCAGAGGAAGAGCACTTTCAATTTCATTTCGATCGAGGATCAGCTTGATCAAGCCGATGATTGTGAATGGTAAGTTTTTTTATTCTTATCTTCTTTATTCTAATTGCGATGTAGTGTCTGTGCATATTATAATACAGACATTTAGGCTATATAATATAACAAATATAATACATAAAATGTCATAGAGGTAACATGAATGTTTAGACGATTTCTTTGGCCTGTTTTGAACAGATTATGAAGTGTTTACTGTGAAACAGTCTAGTGCCATATGAAGCTTTTGTTCACAATAAATAATGAAAATTCAGCTTTGCATCACAGAAATACATTATATTTTAAAGTATATTTAAATAGAAAACCATAATTTTAAATTATTTTAAATATGATCCTGTTATGAGCAAAGAGTTTAGCTCCAACCCTAATCAAACACACCTGAACCAGCTAATCAAGCTCTTCAGGTTTACTTGAAAATCACTTTGGTGTGGAATTCAGGTGTGCTGAAACAGGTTGGATATAAACTTTGCAGGACAGTGGCCCTGCATCTCATAAAATAGAAAACCATTATTTTAAATTATTTTAAATATGATCCTGTTATGAGCAAGCTCACAGAGGTGAGCTGATAGCTTTTTTTTCCCCCTTATGTCACAGATTTGAGAATCATAGTGACCAGATATTGGCTCACATTGGACTGCATGCATATGATAATGAGATCACTGACTGGAAGCAGGAAAGTTTTTTTTTTTTTTTTTAACCTGGATTTATTTCCAGGTATTACTGTGTACTCAAAATGTGTTTTTGACTCTCATTTATAACTATATTTTAAATAAACTACAAACAAAAAATGATATATTTCTTTTGTCATTGCATTCTTTCTTAGTTCACTCAGTCACATTCCTGACTGAATGGCTCATTATGCGGCTTATTAGGAGCATGGTCTTAATCTCCTCAGGTGTGAATCACGGCATTATTCATTCATTATTTACACTACATAGGACAAGCAGTTTAGAAGATGGATGGAGAGAATGAGGAATGGACGCATGTATAGATGGACTTGTGGTTGTATTGTGGGGCAAAACAAAACTTAAATGAAACTGACAGAAAAAAAAGAGTACTTGGTTATTCCCAAATACCAAATTTGAGATGAACAAATACCACGAGAAGTCCAAGTCCAAGACAAGTCCTCTGCACAGACCCTATGGCCAGCTTCAACCCCTCCACACCAACCACTGGTGTGTTGTATCCCAATATTCAAACAGATGGAACTGGATGAAATATTCTGAATGATACCAATCTACAATCTGACTTGTGATGCAGCCTGAAATCATAACCACACCATGTTGGTTCATTTGAGTGGATGAGAACTGGTCCCACGACTGAGCTTGGTTTCTCCCAAGGTTTTTTTCTTCCATTTCCATCACAGATGGAGTTTGTGTTCTTTGCCACTGTCACATTTTGGCTTGCTTAGCTGGGGACACATAATATTCAGCAATATTAATGATTTGACTGTACTGAGACTATTGGAATGAGAACTGAACTGAGATGGACGATGACATCACTGTTTTCTACAGTGCTGCTTTATAGCTGAATTGAGCTCATTTCATAATTGATAAACTTTGCACAGTTATTGAACAAAACTGAAACTGACCTCAGCTGAATAATAACACTATTTTTAGAGCTGCTTTACAGCAGAATTGAATTCTGTTTGCATCATTCAATCATTATTTTCCTGTTTATTCCTGTAAAGCTTCTGTGAAACAATTTTTATTGTATAAAGCGCCAAAAAAAAAAAAAAAAAAAAAACTACAAAGATCTACAAGTTGTAAATTTTGAGATATAATACTTTGCATGAGTGTGAGTATAAACACAATGAGGCTGTAAAAACAGCCTAGTGTGTGGATTTTCCTTTGTGGAGGAATGATGTCAAATGTCCCCAACACCTGTGTAGTCCCATTTAACCACTTGTTAGCAACTACTTTTTTTTCAAGACACGTAAAAGCTTTTTTAAAAAAATAAATAAATAAATAAATAAAAAATCATCAGTGGGGTATTACTTAAGTATTTTATGTTGTAGAATAAAACATTAAAATATCTTGAGGTTGTGTTAACCACAGACCTTATTTGAGGCCCATTCAAAAACAACAAAAATTTTTTTTTTCTCAATCCTTCAGCACTTTGTGAAAAACAACACTTTTGCCATACAAAACCCCTGCTTGAACCAAATATTTTATTTATTTATTTATTTATTTTTTTTTTTTTTCATTTATCATGTCCATAAACCATTCTTCTGGGCTTCAGTAGTCCACTGGTGTTACTAGGCCCAGTCAAGCATCTTTTTCCTATTTTTTACTTATTATTATTCTTTTGACCAGTAACGTAAATGTATAAAAAAAATAATAATGAAAAAGATGACTGCTGAGAATTATCTGTGTATGTCCTTAAGCAAAGTTTATAGCTAAATCCATTTGCTATTATCCTCAGAGTGACCTTTGCATGCAATATGAAGGAGTATGTATGATGTGTTGTAGTCATTTCAGAATTAGTTAATTGCTTTGAATAGAACATTTTTGCAGAATCACTATAATCCTCCTAGACTTAAACATTTCCTTCCTTGTCATAATGATCTCCTGACTCACACTCCCGCGTGGTTAAATCCACTTGATAGTATCAGTCAGATGATATCTCCTCCTCGAAAATGAAACAATTGACTTCTGTACAGTGAATAATAGTGTCCCCAAAACATTGTAGAAGAATATACCAGTCATTTAAGAAAGATTAGAGAAAATTAATAATTGCAATAAGAGACTGTGAAGAGAAATGTTGAGGATCTATTTTCAGCACTCTTTATTCTTAAATGAAACATTAGAGAAAACACTGGGATACAACAACAACAACAACAAAAAAACCTGTATAGCTAAGGACTAACGACTAAACTGAAAACAGGGCCAGAGGGCCGAGGAGGAGCCAGGGGATCTGAGGACAAAGGCAGAGCTGGGGTCTGGGAAGATCGAGGTGGAGCTAGAGGGAGCAAGGATGATGTTGGATCTGAGGGGATGGAGGAGCCCTAAGCAGTCAAAGGAGTTGAAGGACCAGGCAAAGCTGCAGGCCCGAAAGCCAGGGGATGATGATCCCAGGCGAAGACAGGACGAGTGACCCTGATGCAGCTGGAGGGATGACAAGCCATGGTGGAGCCAAGGAAGTGAGGAGCCATGGTGGAGCCAATGGGTCGAAGGACCAAGGTGGAGTCTTGGGCTCAGAGGGTCGAGGTGGAGCCAAATGGTAAGAGCAGGAGCAGGAGGCTGTAATCATTCTGGTGGGCTGAGGAGACAGAGCCTGGGGACTGGGCGGAATCAGAGATGGCGTGAAGCCAGTGAACTGGATGGAGCCAGTGGTGGGGGCAGAGCTAGGGATCTGGATGGAACCCACTAAGGCATTAGAGCCGGTCGAAACCAGAGGAGCTAAACAAGCTAGAAGGCTGGGTGGAACCAGCGGAGATGAAGGAGCCAGGAGGCTGGGCGGAGCCAGCTAAGATAGCAAGGCCAGGGAACTCTTCAGAACCAGAGTGTCTAGTAAGCCTGGATGGACCAGAGGGTAAGGAGAGAACTCAGAGTTGGGAGCTTGAAGAATGATCATGGATTGGAGAGTTTGTGGCAGATCGGTCATGGAATCTTCCTTTACTTGATTAACAGTAAGGGAGGATCTGCTCAGCCACAGTGCATACTCAATATACTGAGCCAGGTTACAGGTGGTCTCTACCACTGGCATTAGCTGTAAATAATAGTCATCTAGCTCACTCCAAAGACACACTTTGAGAGTGTCATCCTTCCAGGGTACCAGATGGCTGATCTCCAGGAATTTATTCTTAAAAAAAAAAATAGAAACACTGATAAAACAGAACTGAAAACACAGGCTTAAATACATAGAGGAAATGAGATGATACACAGGACACAGGTAAACAGAAGATAATCTGAAAATACAGCACCCAAAGAAAACAGGAACCACAGGAATGAAAAGAACATCAAAATAAAAGTTTTAGGAAACAGAACTGTGACAGCTTGAAACTGCAAAAAGACAGCTGAAGTTATTCAAATGTGCATATGTGCAATACCCCTATATAAAACGTTGTTCTGCTTGCAGTATTGACTATTCCCAGCTAGCACAGCTATATTTAGGGCCCGAGCACCGATGGTGTGTGGACCCTATTGGAATTGCTCCGTTTATTCTTCTTATTCTTCTTCTCCCAAATGAACTGCATTTTTGAGGGCCTAAACATGCTCGAAAACTCATGAAACTTTGCACATGCATCAGAAGTGGTGAAAATTTACGTCTGATGTGGGTTGCAGAATTGGGCGTGGCAAAATGGCTCTATTGCGCCACCTACAATATTTCAACGAAGTGTCCCTCGCGCTATGTTTCACGTACAAGTATGAAATTCAGAACACACATGTAACAGCCTAATACCTAATACCTACCCTATTGTTTTCTTAAGGATTATTATTAGGGCCCAAGCCACTAAGGTGCAGGGCCCTATTGTTTTTCTAAGGATTATTTAGGGCCCAAGCCACTAAGACGCAGGGCCCTATTGTTTTTCTAAGAATTATTAGGGCCCAAACCACTAAGGCACAGGGGCCTATTGTTCTCCTAAGGATTATTATTATTTTTTTTTATTTTTAGGGCCCAAGCCACTAAGGCGCAGGGGCCTATTGTTCTCCTAAGGATTATTATTATTATTATTATTTATTTATTTATTTTTTTCTTCAAACTTCCAGGGCTTTTTGGGGGCCTTAACATGCTCAAAAACTCTTGAAAATTGGCACACACATTGGAATCTGCGGCCATTAGGACGCCGCAGAGGCTGGGAGCCTCGACAGCGCCCCCTTGAATGGGATCCAAAAACTTGGCCATATATCAAACACGCTTGCATGTATTAGTATGAAACTCTCATTGGGCCGAACAACTTTTGTGCTCTAAGTTATACGCCAGCTCAACAGGAAGTCAGTTACTATGGGTTGTTTGAAAAACGCATGCTCTGGAATTTGATATACTCCTCCTAGGCGAATAATCCGATCACCACCAAACTCGGTCAGAATGAAGTAAAGACATTGATGATGAAAAATTGCCAGCGGATTTTTGATATCTCGAACGGTTTGGCCGTGGCGAGGCAACAGATTTATGGCGAGAAAAGGGAAACATGAAATGTGTTATAACCTCTGCATACATTGATTGATTTTTATGAAACTTCAGCTGTGTGTTCGTTGTAGGAGGCTGATCACATGGATGTGAACCATGTAATTGCTCGGCCAATTATTCTTCTTCTCCGAAATGAATCGCATTTTTGAGGGCCTAAACATGCTCGAAAACTCATGAAACTTTGCACACGCGTCAGAAGTGGTGAAAATTTACGTCTGATAAGGGTTTCAGAATTAGGTGTGGCAAAATGGCTCGATAGCGCCACCTACAAAATTTAAATTAAGCACCCTTCGTGCTACATTTCACGTACAGGTATGAAATTCGGTAGACACATGTAACAGCCCAATACCTACAAAAAAGTCAGAGGGTGCAAAATCTGTAAAGTAGAGTTTTCACTGAAGGGTGTGTCCGTGGCGTCCTAACAAATTTTAATGTTTCGACATGAAACAGGAAGTTGTTGTAACTCGGGCATCCAATGTCCGATCTGACCCAAACTTCACATGTTTTATTAGAGTCCTGGCCTGAAGATATCTACATGGCAATATTCAGTTACAGTCATAGCACCACCTGCAGGCAACAGGAAATGACATGTTTTACACTGTGATTAACTCCTCGTAGAGATTTAACCAGATCAACATCATATATGGTCAGTCTAATCTTAAGACTTTAATGATGTTAAATTGGGAAGATCTAGAGTTTTCGTTGAAGTGCGTGTCCGTGGTGGACTGACAAAGTCTGATGTTTCGCCATGAAAGAGGAAGCTGTTGTAATTCAGGCATACATACCGATGTGCCCCAAACTTGGCCTAAAGACATCTATATGCCAATATTCAGTTAGTCATAGCGCCACCTGCTGGCAACAGGAAATGGCATGCTTTACACTGTAAATCGCTCCCAGAAACACATTTAAACATGCCATGATGTACCAAACATACTAGAAACACGTTAAATCATGCAACACTTGGCCTAGTGGTAATGTATGCGATTAACGCCACGAAACCGATGGTGTGAGGACCCTATTGGAATTGCTCCGTTTATTATTAGGGCCCAAGCCACTAAGGCGCAGGGCCCTATTGTTTTTCTAAGGATTATTATTATTAGGGCCCAAGCCACTAAGGCACAGGGCCCTATTGTTTTTCTAAGGATTATTAACGAAGGTGCGGAGGCACCTATTGTAATTGTTAGTTTTCTTCTTATTATTATTATTAATGGTGTTGCCAAAGGCAAAGCATCATTATTGTTCTCCTTCATACTTATTAATGATGCTTGCCAAAGGCAAAGCATCATTAGTGTTCTCTTGCATACTTATTAATGGTGCTTGCCAAAGGCGAAGCATCATTATTGTTATTCTAAATACTTATTAATGGCGCTTGCCAAAGGCAAAGCATCATTATTGTTCTCTTGCATACTTATTAATGGTGCTTGCCAAAGGCAAAGCATCATTATTGTTCTCTTGCATACTTATTATTATTATTCTTCCATACAAAACTTCGGCGCGCTACTCCTCCCGCAGCGTTTGTCATAGACCCACGAATGAGGTGTCAAATTGTGCGGATTATTGAGGAATGGTGTGCTATGACTTTTATAAGCGATCGGGTGTACAATGTTCGCCCGACGGGCGAAAAATCGCCCGAAAAATCCCATAGACTTTGCATTGTGACAAACTTTGACGAGTCATAGCTCCTAGCGAGGATTTCGTAGAAACATGTGGTTTACCACATTTGAAGAGGCTTGCAGGCTCTGTCAGACCATACCTCAAAATGGGGTGTAAGTTGTACCCCTGGGGCACAAGAGCTGCCCAAAGTTGCCCCATAGACATACTATGGTGAACCCGTGCCCATGAAACTGTGTGTTTTTCCTACTATGGGAAATTACATAGGGATTTTGTATCGAACATAACTCTGGATCACAATGTCATAGAGACAAGGGGGTGGGCTCATTTTACTCAGGCAACCAATCAGTCTCTCAGGATCATTGTGAAGCTATCAAGCCACGCCATATAGAGCACCATAGCAACAAGTTCCATAGACTTCCATTGAAAAAGATCAAAGGAAAATCTTTGGATAGAAGTGTCATAGGAACATGAGGGTGGGCTCATTTGACTCGGGACAGCAAACGGCCAATCATGAATCACCTTCAAGACTTCATAGCCACGCCCTAGCAACCATTTAGTGCACCCTAGCAACCCAAAGCATAGAGGGATATCTTTAAATCTGAATATCATAGAGGCATGGGCGTTGGTTTATATCATTCATCCTGGCAAGCAGCCTTTGGAGTATCATCATTGGCAGCTGCCAAGCCACTCCCTAGCAACCAAACAGAGTACTCTAGCAACCGTTTTGCGAGACCTATATCTGTGCATCAGAACATCGTAGAGACATGGCGGTTGGCTCTATTGACTCATGCTAGCAAACTGGACTTCCAACATGCTACACATGCTAGCAGTGAATAGCTACATGCTAATAGTGTTTAGCTAAGTGCTAAAGTGGGCTAAGAACATGCTAAGACCTCTATAAAACACCATAGTAACCACATGTGACAACTACCAACCACCTAGTAACATCATAGCAACCACCCAGGTTACCATAGCAACTGCCTAGCAACCACCCATAACACCCTAGCAACCGCCTAGCAACACCTTAGCAACTGCCCCAAGTACCTTACCAACTGCCTAGCAACACCCTAGCAACCGCCTAGCAACCACCCAGAACACCCTAGCAACCGCCTAGCAACACCTTAGCAACCACCCCAAGTACCTTAGCAACTACCTAGCAACCACCCAGAACACCTTAGCAATTGCCTAGAAACACCCTAGCAACCGAGTGCCGAGTTTTGCCACTGCAAGCACCATTCACATTTTCTTCAGGAAATGTACATTCTAGTTATTATTATTCTTTTCCAAACATTATTGCATTTTTGAGGGCCTATACATGCTCGTAAAACTCCGAAACTTTGCACACGCAACAGGACTGGCGAAAATTGACATCTGATATAGGTTTCAGAAATGGGGCAAAATGGCTCAATAGCGCCACCTATAAAATTTCCACGGTGTGCACCTCGGCCTACGTTCGACATACATGTACGAAATTCGGTACATACGTGTACCGTCCCATTACCTACAAAAAAGTCTCTTGGAGCTAAGTCCTAAACGCAACAGGAAGTCAGCTATTTTGAATTTCCTGTGCGATTTATTTATTTTTTTTGCAGTTTTTGCCATTTTCAGGCCTCGTAACTTTAACAAACTCCTCCTACAGTTTTAATGCGATCATCTTAAATTTGGTTTGTGTAATCATAAGGCTTGTGCGACGCTAAATTGCAAAGATCTTGAGTTTTCGTCAAAGGGCGTGTCCCTGGTGACCTGACAAATTTGATGTTTCGCCATGAAACAGGAAGTTGCTGTAACTAAGGCAAACAATGTCCGATCTACCCCAAACTTCACACACTTGATAAAAGTCCTGTCCTGAACACGTCAATGCCCATATTCAGTTATAGTCATAGCGCCACCTGCTGGCAACAGGAAGTGATATGTTTAACACACTGTTATGGTCTCCTGACAGCATATTAAAATGTGCCAGCAAGTTCTAAACAGGCTAGCAACATGCTAGAAAAAATGTTAGCAAAACACTTAGCTAAGTGCTAAAGCATGCTATTAATACAGTGAAAGAGGAAGCTGCTTTAACTCAGGCATGCAATGTCCAGTCTACCCCAAACTTTACACATTTGATAAGAGTCCTTCCCTGAACACATCTACATGACAATATTCGGTTATAGTAATAGTGCCACCTACTGGCAACAGGAAGTGGTGTTTTTAACAATATGATGCACTATTAGCAACATAGTAAAATATGCAATTGAGTACTAAATATGCTAGACACATTCTAAATCATGCTAGCAACACCTAGCTGACTGCTAAAGCATGTTATTATCATCATGAAACAGGAAGTTGTTGTAACTCAAGCATACAGTGTCTGATCAGCCCCAAACTTCACATGTGTGATAAGAGTCCTGGCCTAAAGTCATCTATATGCCAATATTCAGTTAGTCATAGCGTCACCTGCTGGCAACAGGAAATGGCATGCTTTACACTGTCATTTTTACACTGGCATGCTTTACACGTCATTTATTTCTGACACTATTCTTTAAGAGCTGTTGTGCAGCCAATTAATGTACCAGTTATCAATGTAAAGCTGCTTTGACACAATCTACATTGTAAAAAGCGCTATATAAATAAAGGTGACTTGACTTGACTTGACTATTTCTCTCTCTCTCTCTCTCTCTCTCTCTGTACATGTGGTCTTTAAACCCTTTTACTGATTACCCATTTATTGATAAACTTTTGAACTGCAAATGATAACTTCACACTCATTTGAAATTGAACCATAACACTATATCACTATTCAGACAGGACAAGTTTTCTAAATGTCGATTAAGTTACAATTATTATTTTTACAATTAAAATTATATTTTTTAAATGAATTATTTATTGATATAATTCAAATTTATTAAAAACCCCTGCTAAAGTAAATTTCACATGATTATAGCAGTGGCTGTTTAAAATAAATTTGCATAAATGAGCAGAACAATCTAGACATGTACCTTCTATTACCTAGGGCTGATATTAAAATCATCTTTGCAGGTTCTGTGATTTGGCTGTATTTATTCATTTTTTATTATTTTTATTTTTACATCAAATACAACCCATACTGAAATTAAATGAAAGCATGATTTTGGTGTATAAGATTATTGCGCAAACAGCTCAGGGATTTCAAAAAACACATGAAGAGAAGTGTTAGGATAATACAACATCAGCAATCACAGACATTCGCATTGAGACTGGATTACATTTCTCAGAGTACTGTTGAGTTTGCGCAAATAAGAGTATGTAATTTGCTCTGGAATTTTTATAGAGGTTGTATGAGAAAAACACGGACATGGCAGATTAGAATGATATTCTGCACTCATTTGAAACTGACCTATGATATTCTATGATATGAAATTCATCTAATTTTAATCAATCTCATTGGTGTGGCTGTTGCGGCTTGTGATCATATGGGCACCAACTGCTGCAGTAAATGTTGTGTATATATAACAGCCAATCCCTACAAAAAAGTCTCTTGGTGCAAAATCTACCAACAGGAAGTGAGATATTTTGGATTTTGTCTGCAAAATGTTTTCACTTTTTTTGCCATTTCCAGACGTTGTACTTTAACGAACTCCTCCTAGAGCTTTAATCAGATCAACATTATATTCGGTCAATCTAATCTGAAGGCCTTTGCAACGTTAAATTGAGAAGATCTAGAGTTTTCGCTGAAGGGCATGTCCATGGCGCCCTTCATGATTTAACACTTCATGTTAAATCATGCAACACTTGGCTAAGTGCTAACGTATGCAATTAACGCCACGAAACAGGAGGTTGTTGTAACTAAGGCATACGATGTGTGATCTGCTCCAAACTTCACATGTTTGATAATAGTCCTGGCCTGATGACATCTACGTGGCAATATTCAGTTACAGTCAAAGTGCCACCTATTGGCAACAGGAAGTGTGGCACTTTGAAATGACTTTGCCATATTTCCCTTGTATTTACTTGCTTACATGCATGTAACCCATTGTTCACTGTTTTCCTAAGGCCAGTGGGTAGCGGTGAGCCCGGGTACGAGGGCCCTTTCATCGCTGCTTGCAGCTTTAATTATTAGGGCCCAAGCCGAAGGCGAAGGCCCTATTGTTTTCTTTAGGATTATTTATTTATTTTTTTTTCTATGTTTTTGGGGGTTTTGGGGCCCTTAACGTGCTCAAAAACTCTTGAAAATTTACTCACGGGTCAGAATCTGCGGCCATTAGGGCCGGGCAGAAGCTGGTACCCGGGAATGGCAGTGGGGCTCGACAGCGCCCTCTTGAACAAAGTCCGAAAACTTGGTCCATATATTAAACATGCTTGCACGTATTTGTATGAAACTTGGAAGTCGGCTATTATGGTTTGGTTTGAAAAACGCATGCTCTGGAATTTGATATACTCCTCCTAGGCGATTAATCCGATCACCACCAAACTTGGTCAGCATGAAGTCAAGACATTGAGGATGTAAAATTGCCAGCGGATTTTTAATAACTTTATTTTTATATAGCGCCTTTAAAGTAGCTTCTCAAGGCGCTTTACATAAAACAAGCAAATGAGAATACAACATACACAAAGCAAAACAAAGCCAGACCATGCAGTGCCTTATATGTGAGCATGAGGACTTTAAAATCAACTCGGAACCTGACCGGAAGCCAGTGCAAGGACTTGAGAATTGGTGTAATATGCTCATTTCTCCTGACTCCGGTCAGGATCCTAGCAGCTGAATTTTGCACACATTGCAATTTGTTCAGTGTGCATTTAGGAACCCCAGCCAGAAGTGCGTTGCAATAGTCAATGCGGGAAAACACAAAAGTATTAATAAGCCTTTCAGTCACAGAGAGCGATAACATAGAGCGAAGTCTGGCAATATTTCTGAGATGAAAGAAGGAGTTCTTTACAGTGTACTGAACATGAGAGTCAAAAGACAAACTTGAATCAAATATTACTCCTAGATTTTTTAATTTGGACTGTGATTCCAAAACAGAGCCATTTACGAATAAAATTATTTTTAAATTATTTATTGATATAATTCAAATTAAAAAAAAAAAAAAAAAAAAAAAAAAAAAAAAACCTCTTTAAGTAAATTTCACATGATTATAAAAAATAAATTGAACATCAGTGCGTCATTGCATTAAACAATAAGTAATCTCTGCAGAGGAGAACAGGTCCACCACCGTTTTCACAAATATATTCCAAATCATCCTAACTGTTTGGGGGTGCAGTCTCCAGCCCCCATCTTGACAGCAGATCTACACTACAGTTCAGACTTCCAGGGATATGTGTCATATGGATTAATCTAGGGAAGATGGGTAGTTAAAATAATAACAATTTTTTCTGATAGATTTCACAGAAAGAAAGATGCTCAAAGAGTGGTTAAAATAAATATAATTTGAAACAGGATGGGAAAATAGTTCTATAAGAGGTTTGGGGGGCTTCATATAAGGTCCAACACTAACAGGAGTGCCAGGGAGCCCTCATAGTCCAAGTGAATTGTTCAAGAGGCCTTGTAGGCTATGGGACCCATACATTTAAGCATAAATATACTTGTGTTTTTATTGTTAATGGGTTTTCTGTACCGAACTGGATCATGAGGCCTTAAAGCCCAGGGCCCTTCCACCCTTAAGAAAAAGAAGTATACTTCAAGTTCATTTTATCAAGTATACTTAAAAGTATACTTTATGTAGACAGTATACTAGTATCAATGTACTAGTAGCAAACTTGTAAGTGTACTATTTTAATACCGCTTGGGACTAAATTTAAGTGTACTATAAGTGTAACAGTAGTAAATTTTAAGTACACAACTAGTTCACAGCTAAGTTTCTCATTTCTACTGCATCTGTACCACATGTGGACTTATAAGTATACTAGTTACTTATAAATTAATACTAGTAGTACATTTTTAGTATTATGAAAGTACAGGTGCAAGTATACTTGTAAGTTTTCTTTAAGTGAACATGACATTACACTTATAGTTTACTTTTTATATATTATTTTTGCACTTTAAGTATACTACTTTGTTCCTATTTAGTTATTATTTTATATACTTGAAACACCTTTAACTGTACTTTTTACCATTTTAAAAACATTTTATTCTAGCTTCATTAATCCTTTTTTTTTTTTTTATCAACACTTAAATGTGGGTAAGTTTCATTTTTTTTTAAAAAAGGAAACATTTTCAACAAAAAGCTGACAAAATTGCATTTTTGTCAAAGACTATGTCTGGATGGAATTCAGAACGATGATCAAACACAGGTGGAGTAGATCAAGTCCATAAACACCCCCAAAGCTTCATAGTCCTCATTCAGTAATGTTAGGCAGTTTTGATTTATATGCTGTTTAATGTTTGGTGATCACATTTGCGTGAATTTCCTATCGCTTGTTTCAGCTTCTTCTCTTGCATTTTGATCTGGAGATTCTGTACTCTTTCAGAAGATGCGTAACATCGCCCTCTACCGTGTAGCCTGAAAATTCAGTCAATGGTGAGGAAAGAGTGAAGTAGATTTGAAGTAAATTCCTATGTACACTACCGGTGGACTAGCCTACACAAAAATTCAGATACTCAGAATTAGGAATATATCTGTTTTCTTTATAAATCAATATTTTCAAACAATATACTTTTATACTATACTTTTATAAATATACTTTTAAGTATATCTCAATCAAAAGACTGAGTCCAAGTAGGCTATAGGCCAAATATACTTCTCATATATTTCTCTATATTTCTCAGAAGTACATAAAGTATATTTCTGAGAAGTATATAAAAAGTAGACTGAAAGTATACTTTCTTATTTTTAGTTTAAAAGAAGTATACTAATAGCGCACTTGAATAAACTTATTTTTTCGTAAGGGCAGGCTCCTGGTAGTCAAGGGCCACTGGGACCTGGCCCTATTGGCCCGATCTGTAATTCATCAACAGCCGCGTTTCCACAATCGAGCATAAAGCGGGCGTGCTAGTGCGTGCCAGGGCCAGTTGCATTTCCACTGTCACTTCCGGGGCTTGATCGTGCCTCGTCGGGGCTTCTTCGGGGCCAGCGGCCAGGGTTTTTCGCCCGCCGAATACCTTGGTCCAAAGCGGGCCAGCTCGGGCTTGATGGGGTGGTTACGAACAAAGGCGGAGTTTATCTGTGTGTGGAGACGGAGGCGCCATGGATGATTACATGTAGGTTACCAGCTAACATCAGCATTAAAGACTTCATTTTAGCACAAAACTCACTTTCACACAGCAGCAAGTGTTTGAAATAACTTCCGATGTGGATTCTGATCACCAAGACTATGCGCGCTATTACCATAGTAAACATGGTAAATACGATGGCTTGAAGAAATCAGACAAATCATATACGTAGGCTATCACAATCATGTATTTATTTTATCTGTCAGCACGTCTTTGTAGAAATTTTGTAGAAATTATCGTTCTTTGTAAATGTGATGTAAACATACTGTCCTATGACTACAAATAAACAGAAACAGAAGTGACTTAATACGTATGTGTGTTCTCTTTCTTTTGTGAAATAACAGTAAATACCACTTTATTTCTGTGACTAATGTTTAATCTTGACACAAATTAATTCATCATGATTAATTTGTTTGGTAAAACATCGATGCTTGGGTTTTTAAATCTTTAAGTAAACAACAAAATGCCCAACAAACGCCTGCTTTTATCATGTTCACTTTACAATCTCGCTAGTTTCCAGTGATTTCTTTCTGATTATTTTTCTCATAAAACTTCCATTTGTTTGTGAAATGATGGGTTTGTGTGACGTTGTTCCAGAGAGGCGTGTTACGGGTGGGTTTTAGTTTAGCGCTACGGAGCTTCTGGCCCGACGCTGGAAATGCAGCTTGATTTTGGGTTCGGTGCTAGAAAGTCCGGGGCTATTAGCCTAGCCTGGCCTGTTGAAAGCCCTGGCTCATACTGGCCCGACAGTGGAAAAGTGGCTAATGTACATGCCATTCCTTCTCTGTATCTGTCCAGAGGCCAACAGCTGGCCTGCCATTGCACATTGCCTGTACTGGATGTGTCTGTCAGGACTGTTTTTCATCTGAAAATCTGTCCCATTTCTATGCCTTTCTGATAAAGTGATCATTCCTCCCAACGGGCTAAAGCGCTAAGACAGCTGTGACAAGTGACAGCCCAGTATGACAAGTGTGATGTAGAATGCAGGACTTCACAAAACTGAAGCGAGCTTACATATACAGGTGCTGGTCATATAAGTAGAATATCATAAAAAAGTTGATTTATTTCACTAATTCCATTCAAAAAGTGAAACTTGTATATTATATTCATTCATTACACACAGACTGATATATTTCAAATGTTTATTTCTTTTAATTTTGATGATTATAACTGACAACTAAGGAAAATCCCAAATTCGGTATCTCAGAAAATTAGAATATTGTGAAAAGGTTCAATATTGAAGACACCTGGTGCCACACTCTAATCAGCTAATTAACTCAAAACACCTGCAAAGGCATTTAAATGGTCTCTCAGTCTAGTTCTGTAGGCTACACAATCATGGGGAAGACTGCTGACTTGACAGTTGTCCAAAAGATGACCATTGACACCTTGCACAAGGAGGGCAAGACACGAAAGGTCATTGCAAAAGAGGCTGGCTGTTCACAGAGCTCTGTGTCCAAGCACATTATTAGAGAGGCGAAGGTAAGGAAAAGATGTGTTAGACAAAAGTGTACAAGCAATAGGGATAACCGCACCCTGGAGAGAATTGTGAAACAAAACCCATTCAAAAATGTAGGGGAGATTCACAAGGAGTGGACTGCAGCTGAAGTCAGTGCTTCAAGAACCACTACGCACAGACGTATGCAAGACATGGGTTTCAGCTGTCGCATTCCTTGTGTCAAGCCACTCTTGAACAACAGACCGCGTCAGAAGCGTCTCGCCTGGGCTAAAGACAAAAAGGACTGGACTGCTGCTGAGTGGTCCAAAGTTATGTTCTCTGATGAAAGTAAATTTTGCATTTCCTTTGGAAATCAGGGTCCCAGAGTCTGGAGGAAGAGAGGAGAGGCACACAATCCACGTTGCTTGAGGTCCAGTGTAAAGTTTCCACAGTCAGTGATGGTTTGGGGTGACATGTCATCTGCTGGTGTTGGTCCACTGTGTTTTCTGAGGTCCAAGGTCAACGCAGCCGTATACCAGGAGGTTTCAGAGCACTTCATGCTTCCTGCTGCTGACCAACTTTATGGAGATGCAGATTTCATTTTCCAACAGGACTTGGCACCTGCACACAGTGCCAAAGCTACCAGTACCTGGTTTAAGGACCATGGTATCCCTGTTCTTAATTGGCCAGCAAACTCGCCTGACCTTAACCCCATAGAAAATCTATGGGGTATTGTGAAGAGGAAGATGCGATATGCCAGACCCAACAATGCAGAAGAGCTGAAGGCCACTATCAGAGCAACCTGGGCTCTTATAACACCGGGGCAGTGCCACAGACTGATCGACTCCATGCCACGCCGCATTGCTGCAGTAATTCAGGCAAAAGGAGCCCCAACTAAGTATTGAGTGCTGTACATGCTCATACTTTTTATGTTCATACTTTTCAGTTGGCCAAGATTTCTAAAAATCCTTTCTTTGTATTTGTCTTAAGTAATATTCTAATTTTCTGAGATACTGAATTTGGGATTTTCCTTAGTTGTCAGTTATAATCATCAAAATTAAAAGAAATAAACATTTGAAATATATCAGTCTGTGTGTAATGAATGAATATAAAATACAAGTTTCACTTTTTGAATGGAATTAGTGAAATAAATCACTTTTTGATGATATTCTAATTATATGACCAGCACCTGTATAGCAGTCCTAAAGCTTCTTGAAAATTCTAAAGAAGAAAGAAACTTCCTTAGCTTGAAATTTGAAAGAGAGTCATGGATAATTTGTGATCACTCTGGTGTGAGGGGCTTGCATTTTTACAGTGTCTAGCTTTATTCCTAAAAAGGAAATGTGCTAGCTTGGTTCTAAAGTACTCTTCGGCATATTGGCTGTGAACCCTAAACACAGCAAGTGACTGAGTATCATATGATTGTGTCTACATAGTATACTTTCTCATTAGGCCATATCAGTCAAAGGTAGTTATTGAAGTACGAAGTACGCTTATCGGAGGGGAGAGAGTGGCACCTACTCATTTCATAAAAGTGCATGCAGTGTTAGTGACAGTCCAAAGGGAAGGACAGTAAATAGTTATGTTGTCCCTTCGAATGCAAATCTCAGAAACTGCTTGTGATTAGGAGCTGTCTGAATGTAACAAAATGCATCCTTCATGTACTCTAAAATAAACCAGACTTTTGGAGCTCACCATCTTTCTTCGTAGAAGGTGAAAACGGCCCTTGTAACAATCCACTGCTTAGGCTGCACAAGAGGTGCACACTTCAAGTACCTTAAAGTTCTCAAAATCCAATATACTGCATGTGCAGTTATTAAAGGTCAAACTTATGTAAACACATGTATGAATGTAAACAAATATGCAACTCTATTAACATATATATCTAATCTGAATATCTAAAAAAGGGGAAAATAAAACAAACAGGAAAAAAAAAAACAATAACACTAGGTTGACAGTGTGAAAATTTCAATGAGATGGAAAGCACACATTTGAGTGAGTACACTGTAGAGTGTACAGCTGAAACTTCCTCTTATCGCTCCACACCATCTGACTGCCACAACTGATGTCACATCAAGTATAGTCTGATTTATATTCATGTCTTTTTTGTTGTTTGATTCATTTTTACAATATTTTGTGTTACAATCATTATGTTTGTCCTCTCAGTCTCCAAGGTGTTTTGACATGCCCTGACATTTGTGCTTATTTCTGTTATTAGTGTGCCATTTTTGTAGTCCTTTGTAGTTTTTTTCTGGTTGATTAGTTCTGCGATCATTCCCAGGTCTGTCTTGTTTGCCTATTACCCCTCTCGTATTTTATGTTGCCTTTACATGCTATTGGAATTATCATAAATACTAGTTTCCTAGTCAAAAATGTGGACATGAACAACCTCTTAAGTCAACATTTGAATGTGATGTGCTTGTAATCACAACTTCAGAAGTGGGAAGTAGGAAATTTTCGATGGCACGTGAAGGCAGCATAAACCCCAGTGTTACTTGTGTACTTGTGTTCTTGTGTTCGTTGTCGAGTCTTGTCCTACATGGATGTATGTTTGGTGCTGCTCATTCTGTTCCCTGTTTCTTTGGTCTCTGTTGTGGTTTTGTTATTATGTTTGTTTTATTATTAAACTCTTTGCTTAAGGATCCAGCTCTTCCTTATTTTTGGGTTAACCCAGCATTACAGGTGGGTCCTGATTGAAATGCACTGCTTTAATGTGTCTAACTTAAGGTGCACGTTGTGGGTCTAAGAAAAAATTGATACACATGAATATTGCAATATTATGTTTGGTGATACTGTTCTCAAAATTACTTTATTGATATTTTTTCGTTTGTTTAAATCCAAGATTCGTGGCAGTGACTTTTTGTTGGGTTTAAAGCGCAACTGCTAGATGGAATCTCGAAATGTAAACTGTGACAGGAAGAAGTGCAAGGGTGCACTAACATTAGCTGAGCCAATATGGCTGCTAGCTACTAGCCAATATGGCTGCTCAGCGCATCAACCTTAGTGAAACATTAGTAATATGGAGTGCTTCTCAAACAGAAGCTTGCATCCTAGTGAGGCTGTATCCTTCCTAGTCAAGTCCTTCTGAATCTTGTAGCCTAGAGTCCTCCACAGCATTAAACACTAGAATGAGATGGTCTAGTAAGTGCGCATGGCTCTGCGGTCACAACTTAAAAATACTATTAAAATTATAATTTGAAAAATACTTTATATTAAAAACCTTTATATTACAGTTTTTCTCGATTGCTAAAACACTATAACAGGGCTTTTGAACTAAAATTTCAAAACCATAACACCATTTATCAAAAAGCACACCCAATTCCCTAAACTCTAAACACTACTCCCGTTTTGACACGAGTCAGATTTGTTGAGCTTTCACTGCAGAACTCTACACACAAATGCCTTAATTTCTTATTGCGTACACCATGTGGTCAATGTGAAAGCACTAGCATTCAATACTGTTCACTCAAGTCAGCACAGCTTAAGCCCAATTAGCAGATGAAAACACTAAAAGTCAAAATTGTACACACATCAATCAGATCCTTCAATAGATAGATAAAAGGGCCCAAATTAGTTCACTGAGTTTTGGAACAATGGATCCAGAGTGAAATGAAGGAATAGCTCGAGGAGGAGGAGGAAGAGGAGGAGGAGGAACAAGAGAAGGAGGAGGAACAGAAGGAGGAGGAGGAGGAACAGGAGGAGGAGGAAGAGAAGGAGGAGGAAGAGGAGGAGTAAGAGGAGGAGGAGGAGGACGAGGACGAGGACGAGGAAGAGGAGGAAGACTATGTTGTAGTGTATGTTGTTTTGAGGGCTTGTGTGTGATGTCTAAAGGAGCAAAGTTTAGTTTTTCAGCAAGAGTGAATTGTTTTGAGTGTAGAGCTTCATTTTGACCTGAAAATATTATGTTTGGGGAGTTGGGTGAGGCGTTTGTGTTTACAGTAGGTTTCATTAGTTAAACATTATTTAATGTATCAACTAACATGAACTAACCATGAGAAATACATTTGTTCCTGTATTTATTATTAACGTTAGTTAGTGAAAATACAGTTGTTCATTGTTTGTTCATGTTAGTTCACAGTGCATTAGCTAATGATTTTAATAATGTATTGATAAATGTTGAAATTAACATTACAGTTTTTTTCAACTTCTTACACACAAAATCTTTACTTGTCACACAATTTCTGAAACCTTACACTCAAACAGCAGAACCACACACCAAATCTGCAAAACCATATACAAATTCTTGGCCTTCGACTCAAAAAAAACCCTTTTTGCAAAACACAACACACAATTCTCTATGTAATACACAAAAATCTAACAGGAAGTATCTTGATTTCCTTTTTCAAACACAACCAATCAAAATGCCACACTAATTCATCAGTGCCTCACACTAACTCCTCACATGTGCAAACACTCATTGCTTTACTTAACACCAACCAATCATGGCTTTAGAATAGGCCTATAAATAGGCCAAAGGTCAAGTTATAGGTTTTGAAACTTTTCTGTTGTTTACTTGCTTCCATATTCATCATTTCTAAACCCTATTGAGGATTTTTTCTCCACATGGTGCTGGAAAGTGCATGATCGTCGTCCCTATGTCAACATAACACTTCTCCAGGCAATGGAGGAGGCATGTGGAGACACTGACGCTGCCTCCATCCAAGGTTGAATACGCAAGAGAGAACATAGCATGTGACATGGATAAAGTATTGTGGCCTGACCCAGCCAGGAGGAGAAATCGAGCCTAGATACACCCAACCATCTCGCCCATCAACAAACACACACACACACACACACACAACACACACACACATGTTGGGTTTCCATGTTCTATAGGGACATTCCATAGGCGTAATGTTTTTTATACTGTATATTCTGTATATAAATGTCCCCACAAAGTCAAAATGCACTGGTATTACTATATTTGTGTAGGAAACTTTTTCCTCGTCGAAGCAGAGACCAGGAGACGTTGGGATATCTTTCAAGCAGAAGTTACTCTTTATTGAGAAACGCGCTGTGCGTCGCTGTAGTCATCCAAGTCTAACTAAGGCAGTGTACTTGGTAGTTCATATACATTCAAGGGGGAGGGATACATAGAGTAGAGGTGGAGACAATCTAAACAAAGCATGCAAATGCAGTGCAGGAATCAGCCCATTCCCTACATTTCCCAGCCATGATCTAATCAGCATAACGGTGTCATTCAAATGCATAGGTGCTAATCCAATCAGTCTGACAGTATCGCCCATACCTTTACATTATCATAGAGACAAAGGCACCGCTGTATCTTGAGCTTTGTCCTGCCAAATGGTTAGGAAGTGCATGAAGACAAAAGGTTAATGTTACAGACACCTGGGCTGCCTGCCTTGATCTCCTTAAATTGTCATTATCTTTACCTCAAAATGTTAAATACAATATACTTCACCTTAGTATTTCATGTGAGGTTATGTCAGGATGTAGGATCAGCAGATCTTAAACAGATTCTTAAATTTGTAATCCCACACTTATGAGGACATTTGGTCCCCTACCAGGACACAAATACACACCATTCCTTTGGAATATTCACCTTTTTCAAAATTATGCTAGTTTTTTTTGGTTGCTAGTTTTTTTTTTTTTGTTTGTTTGTTTTTTTTTTTTTGTCAAACTACACATGGTTGATATATTACAGTTTTTCTCGATTGTTTAAACACATTTCTTGAAACTATGCCTCATACTCTCAAAACAGTAAACACAAATCCATAACGTCTCACCCAATTCCCCAAACATCCTATTTTCAGGTCAAAATGAAGCTCTACACTCAAAACCATTCACTCTTGCTGAAAAACCAAACTTTGCCCTCAGACATCACACACAAGCCCTCAAAAACACACACACTACAACATAGTCTTACACACTGGTGAGATAAATTCAAAACAATACTACAAAAACCAAAAACAAAAACCAGTAATAAGTTGTGTTGCTTGTGGTTCTTCCCCTCAAGGAACTTTCCACATGATGAACACACGTGTATACATTTGCACATTTTTTTATTCCTTAATGTACTGTACAGTACAATACACCAAACAACAACAAAAAATATTCTGCCCCAGCATCACATCTTTGGTCTGGGACAGGCCAGAGAATCTCGTCAACATCACAGGCTGTACTGGTCCTAGCCAGGCAGCGGGGGGAAAATCCTCTTACATGCCTGATCCACCCCTAGCACACATTAACTGAAAAGTCTAGTCGGGCTTCTTCCATTCCTTTGTCTCTGTGTCCTACAAAAATAGAAGTACTGATTACTGTAACTGTAACACATCTTTTTTACAAAATGGAAGCAGACAGAAACTCTGTATGTAAGGCAATTTGATGCATGTGTTGTAACAGAGTACAGCACTCAAAAGTTACAGTAGAGTACACTGATGTACACCTACCTGTTTTCCTCCCTGAAGGCTCTTATGATTGAGGCGATGGTGAAGCAACTTAAGTTTGGCTGAACTCATTGCCCAGCCTCCCCATGGACAAGGACACGGTCAACTAGTGGCACGAATTTCATCTGAGACTCCTTGTCTCCTTGCACCTCATCCTCATCCTCGTCCTCCTCTTCCTTCACCTCTTCCTCCACTCCTTACTGCTCTTGCTCATCCTCTTCCTCCTCCTCCTCTCTGGTGTCCTCAACCTTTTCAATCACGTCTCTCTGGATCCGTTGTTCCAAAACTGAATGAACTGACTCGGGCTCTTTTATCTCTCTATTGAAGGTTCTGATTGGTGTGTGATAAATTTTGACTCTTGGTGTTTCCACGTGAGTAACTGTGTGCTAATTGAGCTCAAGCTATGCTGACTTGAGTGAACAATATTGAATGCTAGTGCTTTCTAAATGACCACATGGTGTAGGCAATGAGAAATGAAGGGATTTGTGTGTAGAGTTTTGCAGTGACAGTTCAACAAATCTGATTCATGTGTCAAAAAGGGGAATAGTGTTTATAGTTTAGGGAAATGGGTGTGCTTTTTGATAAATGGCGTTATGATTTTAAAATTTTAGTTCAAAAACCTGGTTATAGTGTTTAAGCAATCGAGAAAAACTGTATATTTTCTTACATACTGTGCAATACTGTATTCACAACCACAAATGCTTACAGTAAATTAAAATTAAAAAATTAAAATTGTTTGGTTTCAATCTTGCTTTCCTGTTTACCGCGAATTTTTCAACATCTCTCTGCCAATTACTTTCAATCTTGTACAGAAATGTACAAAGCAGCTTATGAAAGAAGAACTTTAGGTTTTAAATAACTGTGTGTATATGATATATCCAAAATAGAATATTATGGCAAATGTGTTTGAAAAGTAAGACAAATGTTTGCTTTTGAGATGTGTTTGTGATATTTTGAATGCAGTGCTTCATTTTGCAAGAGATGTGAGTCATTTTGCGTGTGCAATTCTTGTATTTGTGTGTAAAGTTTTGAAAAAAAAGAGGCAAAGTTTTGAAAATGTGTGTAAGCAGTTGAAAAAAACTGTAACAAAGATTAATAAATGCTGTTTAAGTGCAGTTCATTATTAGTTCATGTTAACTAATGTAGTTAACTAATGAACCTTATTGTAAAGTGTTACCAAAACTTAAGTCACTGAAATACAGCCACAAAACAAATACTAAATATGTGTTCACAAGACGTCTGGGTCAGTGTTGGGTGTTGTAATGATGGGTCAACAGAATGGGGATCCATTTGTAGCTTTTATTAAGAACAGTATACACACAGGCAAGGGCAGAGGCAGAGACGTAAACGGGGACAGGCAATGGTCGAGACAGGCGGAAGACAGACAGAATCAGGAAGCAGGCAGAGATCAGGGCAGGTGGCAAACAAACACAGTCCAGTGAACAGGCAAGGATCAGGGCAGGCAGCAGAGAATCACAAGAGGTAAACTGTCCAAACGGCAACAGTATAACAATCCACAGAAAACTCTTAGAAATGATCACCGGGGCAAATCAAGACTTCGCAGTGTGTGTGTGTGTGTGTGTGTGTGCGTGCTGCCTAAATAGTGTGGGTGTGATGTGGTGCAGGTGTGTGCGCAATCAGTCCCAGGAATGAGGGCCTATGGGAAATGTAGTCTGAATGATGGTTGTTCAATATTCCGGTGAAGGCTCCCTCCGGTGGTGCGGGGGAGGAAGTGCGGGAGCCTCACTTGTGACAGGTGTAACGCGTTACTAAGTAATAAATTACTGTAATTACTGTAATTAAATTACTTATCCACTGAAAAAGTAAAGTAAGGGATTACTGTTCATTTTTAGGTAATTTAATTACAGTGACTTATAATGTACTTGCGTTACATACTGTAAATTAGTTCAACAGTTCTATTTAAATCAATATTGAATTTAAAATCTAAATTTGTCATCTAAAGGTAAAAGTGTTTGCAACTTCGAATCAGTTGGCTGCGTAGTTGCTGTCTGAAGATGTCGGCAGAAGCGAGTGGTTGTTTTGCAGAATGGAAATATTCCAATCACTTCATTTTTTTGACACAGGTAGGCAAGAACATTATGGTAAATGTAAGCTATGTCCTAGAGAGAAAAAACTGTGTGCTCTCTGAGAGACGGTCTTCAGTCAGTGCGCTCTCAACCAAAGCGCACACACATAGCCGCCTCTCGCGAGAGTCAGATTTTCGCGGTTTATTATACATAAACATTCAAATACACACACAGTTATGTCAAAATGCCCATCTTGGCATATATTCACGTTGGTTATGTGAATGTGAACAGCATGTGTAACAGCATATTGTCTCCGTCCATTAAGTCTTAGTGACAGCAGCCTTTAAAACATGCTACTATTGGCTGTCTGTATTATAAATGATAATCAAACAACACAAGAAAAGCTTTAATAAGGATTAATCTATATTTAATTTATACAGTTATGACTATGCAGAGTTATTTTATATTTGATCAGTCAATTTCTGTGGTATTTTTACTTACTACTATTAGACCTACCTGGAAAAAAAAAAAATATAGCATTGTTTTATTTGTTTTTTTTATATATATTTTTACTGTGGTATCGACTTTGGTATCGAATATTGTGCACTTTTGGTGGTATCGGTGGTAATCCTGAATAATGCTGTGATTCACACCTGAGAAGACAAAGACCGACATAATAACCTGCATAATGAGCCCTTTCAGTCAGGTAGGCTATGTGAGAAAAAATTAAAGAATCAAAGGTACAAAGTTTTTTTTGTTGTTGTTGTTGTTTTTGTTTTTTTTCTAACAGTAATGTAATGTCCACTCTTAACAGAAAACAGCAATACTGTGAAATATTATTACAATTTAAAATAATAAACTTAAAAATATAATGTATTTCTGTGATGCAAAACGTCTAAACATTCATATTACCTCTATGGCATTTTATACATTATATTTGTTATATTATAGAGCCTAAATGTTAATGTGCAGTTTAATACATTGCTAAGAAATTTTATTTCAGTATTTATTATGTATTTCATTCGATTTCACTCATCTCAGTATAGCAATATAGTTTGGGAATAGCCATGGCAAAGCAAAAAAATAGCCACTAACGCAAGTTATGTGTAGTAAACGAAACCGCGAATCGATCTGCCCCATTAATTCACACTAAGACACACAAAACTTGCAGGATTCATATTTAAACAGTTTTTTTGCAGTTTAATATTCACAGACACTATATCATGTTAAGAATAAAGAACTTAAGAATAAAAAAAAAATTACCATTGATCATCGGCTTGATCAAGTTGATCCTCGAAATTGAGTTGAAACCAGTCATGCTCATCCTCTGAGGTAAATCCTTTTAAAATGATTCCTCACCGCAACTCAAAACAATGAAAAGTACATGAAACTGACTAAGCTTGATGCGTTTTTTCTGAGTTGATGCGCCAGTGAACACTCTCTGTTACATGTATCGCCTCAGAATTTGCGTCTGAATAGCACACGCTCCGTAGGCATGGCCGAATTAGTGGATAATGAGCTGAATCGCGAACTACTGACATCTCTCTCTTTTTATACAGATTACATAAACAGAGAATATGTTTTCGATTTGACCTACATGATTTAAAACATGACATTTCTATGTTTCTTTAGACATATGTCTCATTTTTTGTGCGATTAGTATTCACTAAGTTACAGTTCATTTTCTGAGGACTATCAGAGTGGACTTCGTTCAGAGAGAGATGACAGATCACGCATCATGTTAATTTTCTTTATTTTTCAAAAAGCACAACATTTTGTTTTTACTCTTAGTGTACACAAATAAAAGAAGACATTTCACAGATTAGAATGTTGTATAACTCTTAACTGTATGTCCAAATTTGACTGAGTATTTTGAGTCTCTTTCACACTGATAAGAAAAAAAGCAAGGTAGTATCACTCCAGAGTGTTAATTAACAAAAGACAAAACACAAGATAGGTGATGCAGGAACACAGTCCAAACAATAGGGCAGGAGAACAGGCTGGTCAGGGATGAGACAATTCCAGACTCTATGGCAATGGTGGAAACTTGACAGCAGCTCAAGGAACCAGAGGCTTGGCATAGGTGAGATGTTACCAGCACTGGGTACTAGACTGGCTGCCAGGACACGAAAGTCAGTGACCAGGGTGGAACAGGAAGCAGGGCAGGAACCAAAACAAGACACACACACACACACACACACAATCTCAGTCTCAGCAAAAAAAGACAACAAGAGTGTATATAAATGTGCGTTATTATTTAGCGCATATCCAAGTGTTCGTGTGAAGAGCATGCTTACTGCATGGCATGGAGGCACCAGTGCAAATCACTTGCATTTAACCCTCTGGAATCTGAGGATTTTTGGGGCCCTGGAGAAGTTTTGACATGCCCTGACATTTGTGCTTTTTTCAGTTGCTTATAAACATATTAATGGCAAAAGTGTCATTACACTGTATTCAGCACAAACTAGGCTACCATAATAGGAAGGCATGTTTCTTCATGAATAATGCTGTGATTCACACCTGAGAAGACAACGACCCGCATAATGAGCCCTTTCAGTCAGGTAGGTTATGTGAGAGGAAACTAAAAAAAAAAAAATCAAAGTACAAATTAGTTTATTTATTTATTTATTTATTTATTTTTTTGTAGTTTATTCAGAATATAGTTAACAATATAAATGAGACACATTTTGAATAAATGAGGGCACATTTTGAGTTTACAGTTTTACCTGGAAATAAACCCTGTTCAAAGATATAAGTAAACATCACTTAACTTGCATTCCAAGGTGTTTGGTGTTTCTTTGCACTGGAGAGAAAAAAAAAAGAAAGAAAAAAAAAATCCTGCTTCCAAATTCCTGTTCTCAGGGAACCATGGTTACATACGTAACCTGAGACGTTCCCTTTTGAAAGGGAACTCTACACTGCGTTTGAAATGCATATGGGGAACGATATACCTACGCCGCCATGCTTGTGGGGAGTGCATGCCAAAAATGGCTAGACAAACGTCAGAACTAGCAGCTTCATCTGAAATGCCAGAACCACTCCCTCTACGGGTCATACATAGGCTGTCAGTGACAGCATTCCCTATGGCCAACAGCCCAGGCTATAAGCCTCAAAAAGGCTTTCCGCAGAAGGCCTACCAAGGCCGCTCAAAGGCTTATGGAACCAAACTTCTTTTCGAAGAAAAGAGGGTACCTTTAAGGGAATGTGGCCAGGGGGCCCGAGGCAACCCTAGCCAGTCACTTGTCAGGGGAACGTACTCGACCCTGATTGCCACCAGGGAGGCCGACCTGGTCTACTCTTACAGAAACCTAGTCTTGGCCAACAACCTGTCTGATCACAGAGTCTCAAATCACATTCTTCAGAGAAGATATCCAGTAAGAGTGACTGCAAAGAGGCAGTAACCAACTCAGACCAGAGAGTAGAGACGGGCATCCCGGAGAGCAGGACTCAGCTTAGCGCTTTTTACCCTTACCAATGAGGGGAGTAACACTCTGCTCAATACTAGGATCTACTCAGCATGTGATTATTTGCACTGAGGAGGCTGTGCACTCTAAAGGAACCCAACAAGGGGAGTACATTTACTAGCTTGGGGGCTGATCCTCAATAGGGAGGCCTCAGAGAGGCCTTCAACCACTGATCAGCTTAGTGAGCTAAGTACTATGCAGGACAACCCTCAAACGAGGGAAGTACAGAGCTCAACCTAACAGATAAACCGTACTGTAGGCATAGAATCATGGAGGCCCCGGAAGGGGCCTGCAACATGACGCAAATTCTACATTGTGTAGAAATACCTCACAGCAGCCTTGCGAAAGGCCAACATGTGAAACTACATGCTCAGTCTGCTTAAAGAACACCCAGATGTGGGGGAAAAAGCTTAAAGGGTGGCCTGTGAGGGCCACAAACCTAGAAAGCTTGCTTGCTGATAAGCAAGATCCCACAAACATGGAACTCGCTCAGAATGAACCGAGTTTAACTAGCAGATAAGACTGTAGAGTGCCCACATATTACAGTCTACCTCAACACATTCCAACAAGCAGTGTACTTAGTAAAAAACACTTTTTACTCTTTAAGCAAGAGGAGTACAACTTATGCCATCGTGCTCTAGAGGAGGTCCAAACAGGACCTGCGACTTCAGAATGACACGGGCGTCAGCTAGTGGCAGTGTCTATGCTCTAATGGAGCCAAATCTGAGAACCAAACTCTCCAGTGAGGTTGACTAGTTTAGCTCAACCTGAGCACACCTTCCAACCAGCAATGTACTCAGTAAAAACACTTTTTACGCTTTAAGCAAGAGGAGTACAAACTCACGCCATCATGCTCTGAAGGAGGCCCAAACAGGGCCTGCGACTCCAGAAAGACATGTGGCGTCAGCTAGTGGCAGTGTCTAAGCTTTAAGGGAGCCAAATCTGAGAACCAAACCAACCAGTGAGGTTAACTAGTTTAACTCAACCTGAGCTAATCTTATCCACACATTCCAACAAGCAGTGTACTCAGTAAAAACACTTTTTAGTCTTTAAGCAAGAGGAGTACAAACTTACGCCGTCATGCTCTGAAGGAGGCCTAAACAGGGCCTGCGACTCCAGAAAGACACGTGGCGTCAGCTAGTGGCAGTGTCTAAGCTTTAAGGGAGCCAAATCTGAGAACCAAACCATCCAGTGAGGTTAACTAGTTTAGCTAAACCTGAGCTTAATTTTATCCACACATTCCACCAGGCAATGTACTCAGTAAAAACACTTTATACTCTTTAAGCAAGAGGAGTACAAAATTATGCCATCATGCTCTGAGGGAGGTCCAAACAGGACCTGCGACTTCAGAATGACATGGGCGTCAACCTGTGGCAGTGCTAGTTTCCAAGTGAGCAAACTCTAACTGAAACATCTACCAACAAGCCTTGTGATACAACAAGCTATTGTGCTCTGAATGAGGCCTAAACGGAACCTTCTACCTCACACAACACGAGTGTCATCTTGTGGCAGTGTTCAAGCTCTAAAGGAGCCATATATGAAAACCAAACTATGTACTGAGGTTAGCTTTATTAAACTCAACCCGAGCTTATACATTCCAACAGGTAATATACTCAGTAAAAACACTTTTTACCCTTACAGTAAGGGGAGTACAAACTACGTCACCATACTCTAAATGAGGCCAAAGTCAGGCCTACTACTCCAGAACACACAGGTGCTAGCCTGTGGCAGCATTAGAGTTACTGAGCTCACAAAGTGTAGGGCAGGAATCAGAACTAACATACAACACTAACAAGTACAAAAACCTTGAACAACAAGGGAGTACGATTAATCCAACCCCTAAAAATACAGGGTGGGTACTTCACATCAGAAATTCTCACCAAAAACAGATACAATCTGTACTGAACCCTAGGGAACAGGAGCTTTCATATCATTTCATATTACCATATCACTCAAGCTTGAACATAGTTCAAGGGGTTCAGAGGAAAAACTGAAGTCAAAGTACCACTAGATAGTTCTGGGGGAGTGGGGCCACAGCAACAAAATTTCTATTCACATAGTGAAAAGGGCCTACACCGCCTGAGACAACGGCACCAGGGAGACTTAGCAATAGTCTGCTACCTTAGCTGCTATCTATTTTGCACCTATACCGAAGGGACAACGTGCCTTGGCCTGACAACTCTGATAAGAGGAGGCCAGAACCAGGAAAA